>NC_070628.1:20412183-20522183 GCF_947347685.1 Pleuronectes platessa | reverse complement strand
TAATGGAAGAATGAATGTGTGTGTGTGTGTGTGCGTGTGATAGAGAGAGAGAGAGAAAGTGCGTGATGGGGAGAAGCATCAAGAAATGATGGCGAGGACAAGAGATTAGACTTCTGACAGCTCAAGCTTTTAATGGCTGAAATACTTCTCTGATAATAACAGTGGTGAGAATTTTCTTGTCTCGCTACTGCCGACAGCGTTTAAGGATTAAGAAAATATATTAAAAAACACTCCGGCACCGTCTGCGACTCCGAGCCCATGCTTCAGACGGATGACCTCTGCAGCTCCCAGAGGACTGAGGCCTACACGCCACAGTCAGAGCCACTTGCAGGGTTTAAAGCCTGTGTGTTTGTCTGGTCCTTGCCAGTCTCTGGGGGAAGGAGGTGTCGCCCTCTGTCAATCATTTGCTTGTTGCAGGCAGGAAACACAGGTGGCACTCAGGGCCAAGTTCAGAGCATGAGGACCTGTGCTGCGTTTGTGTTCTTGCTGCCATATGCAGGCTTCAATGTGCACACAGAAAATGGCTGGAAATTGCTCGCAGGTATATCCAGAGCTTTAGGTTTTGGGTTGTTTTCAAAGTCATCCACAGTTGGTACTCATCAGTCCTCATACATCTATATCCGTGGTATATAACATCTAGATCCACAAGTTACTTACAAATCAAACCCTTTCCAATTATGTTAAAGACAAATAACTCCTGAGTTCACCCTCTGATCAGGATCGGCAATAAAAGCTAAAGGGTTCTCTCGTGACTCGTACCCCATACCTCCATTAATGTTCATGCAAATCTGTTCTGTTGTTTTTTTGTGGTGTTTCCTGCAAACAAACTAACAAACAAACGTACAGATGTGAAAACACAACCTCCTTGGTGGAGGTATGGTAGGTGAATTAGGTCTTTTCTGGTCTATAGAGGTTTTCCGAGGTTCCCCGTCATCAGGTTGTCCGGCTCTTACAGAGCTGCAGTTGAACACAACAAGAAAGTAAGAATCTTACAAAAAGACATTATTCTCTACATGAATGTCTGTACAGATTTTATTTAACCTGAAGATTTGAGTCTGTTATAAAGCTGCAGGAAGGTTGATTAAACATTAAGTTCCCTCACATATTTATTCAGATCGTAATCCTGCCCTCAGCACAGCACGCGCTCACACTTTCATAAGCACTTTCTCAGGGTCTGAGAATCTCTACGATTTCTCATGTGTTTACTCATTTATCACTGTGTTGTTTGTAGCTGATCATCGCACAGCGTCAGGCAGAGCAGCGGAAATTTGTCACTGCCAAGTCTGAGTTACCTGCGAATGCAGAGAGAAACAACACGCAAGCAGTGCGGTGGTCCTGTGAGGATTTAAATACTGAGCATATCCAATAGTTCCATGTTAGTATGGTTTTCAGGCATTGGCATGTTATCAAGTCAGAGATATCACAGTTTTCAGGAAAAACTCAGATTTTTCCAGTTGTAATTATGTGGTGGGAATTTGTATTTAATTCCCTGGTGAGGAAATAAACCATCAGACTGAGTGTTCAATTCAATGATATCAAAGTATTTAATTAATGGTCAAAAAACTATTTACAGAGAATATATTTGAACACAAACAGAGTTACTGAGCGAACACTTGGCCAAGTGGGACAGAATCCTCAACACCACTGCAGGTATCAAGGACCTGACAAGTGGTGAGTGATATGTTCCAGCTTTAATGAACAGCTCAAGGGTTCCACGTCATTCTTCGTATCATATTATCAAATAGTCAAAGGGCATTTAGGCTGAAACTAACCAACATTTCCTGATATCAGGCAAATGCAAACATTAAGCCGAGTTTATATAATGATGTTTTTTCACGTCAATCCAACTGAACTTTGAGCATAGCTGTCAGGACAGGAGGATATTTTACATTTCAGAAGAAGACAGTTAGATTCAATAATTTCCATGACAATTATGACTTGGAGTGGAGCTGCAGTTATAAGATGATCAACAAAAAACGAATCTGCAAATGTTTTACTCGTCAAATAATCAAAAAAGGTCCAATATCTGTTGGTTTCAGCTTCTCGTGCTTAAAGTTTGGATGTTTTTCTTTGTCATATCTGATAGTAATTTTATATTCCTGGATTTTGGTTTGGTAGCGAAGGTAAAACAATAACTTTAAGTAAGGAAATCATTCTGAACCCATAAGAACAACAGGTGAAATGGTCTTTTAATGAAACCCTTTGTGTGTACACAGAGAGATAAGCTGCTCACAAATACACAGTAGATGTATAATACCCTTAGTATATGTATTACCTTTGCTTTTTACATGAGTGGTCTTTACTTGTTTTTTACTGTCTAGTTGAATCAACTTGTGCAATGTGAGTAATGTACCTGTTTCGCCCAAAACTGGCATAAAACTATGTTCTCTTGAGTAAACTGGACTGAATGAGAGCTCAACAGTTCACATGTGCAGTAGAGCAGCACAGGAGCCATCCAGCGTTACATAGTTTCATGATTACAGATAGGTCATGCTCAAGCTGATCAGCTAGTCTGAATATTTTAGTGATGGGAATTGCAGCTGTTTGAAGGGAGCAGGGTCTAAAGGCTGTTTCTTTCCGAGAGATGTTCATCGCTCCTGTTTTGTGGTCTGATTTTAATCAGAATCAAACTAATACATCCCACCAATTTGTGTATTGTAAATATCATTATATATTATATGCCATATCAAGTCCACCCTCAACCTTCTCAGCAACAGAAATCGTCTGTTCAGAAGGAAGCAGTGTGGATTCAGGGTAGCAAAATTTGGGCACAGCTATAAAAGGAACGGCTTAAGTATCCTTCGACTCGGTTTCCTTCGTCCTTTCCAAAAGGCTGCTGAAAAGAATCGTATTGTTCGCAAACATCACAGGAGTGTTTTTTTGGTTAAATTTTTTTCAGTTCAAAATACAATTTGAAAATAGTATTTTGGATATTTTATTGTCTTTGGCTTTAAATGATGTTAAAACCTAACATTCTTTGTTGTAGTTAGTTTCCTAAAGTAAAGAGTAGACACAACTGTTCAGACTAAATGGATTTGTTTAACCTGCCAAATTTAGAAAAACCTGAACGTTATCATACATTTTTCAGTTGGAACAGCTTCACAAAATGTAATAAGTACAAAGAAGTTTAGAGGCTGAATAAAATTCCATATTATTACATATACATTTTGACTGATAGTTATGTTGACTTACCATTTTCAAGGCAATCCCTTTCCGAGACAATCTTTAAGTAGGAGCCACTTGTCAGATTTTACAGTGTGACACTCGAAAACACATTATCTCTCTTTTGCTCTTCTCTCTTGGCAGCGATGCAGGTTCAGAATATCTGTTTTCCCAGAATCTGTCGTCACAAATATTTCCCAGTATACTAATAGTTCCGCCACATTAACAGACAATGTAATGCCTGTTAACTTGTCCAGGCCAAAACATTCTGCTTCTGGCAGAACATCCCATCTCTCAAATATCAACAAACGCTTCCAGCCAGATGTTTTCTCACAAGACTCAGTGGGAGATGATTAAAAACACATCACAATCGCAACTCATCCACAATGTCACACAAAAAAGGCAAAACAAGACATTTGAGGACATCACACTGGGCTGTGGAATTGTACTGCGTGTTTTTCCACTATTTTCAGATGTTGTATTGACAAAACGATCAACCAATCAGTTAAATAGTGAAGATTATTTTATTATTATTCTGGAGCTTGGACAAATAACATATTTTGCACCTTGATTTGGAAGACTTGTTGGTGAATGAGTCAGAAACTCATAGCTGCATTAACTTAGATTTGACTGCAGATATGACGGGGGAATCAGCTGTGTACAACAATAATTAATCATGATATAACCAATCAAATCAACATGGCCCGGACCTGTGTGAGCAGCAGAAAATGAATCTTTAGATCAGAGGGCAAATTATTTTTAATTCCATTTAAAATGTGTTGACGTTTTTGCAAAAATCCACTCTTGCCAATAATTAGATAGTAGCCACCTCAGGTAATCGAAGTGACAGACGATGCTGCAGGAATGACGGTGTGGACTGACTGTGACCTCCGGCAGCGCAATCCGCTGTAGCACAATGGCTGCGATTAGATCTATCTCTGCTCGTGGTTTTCACAATAAAACTGCAGGTAAAAGCTACAGTTAAAGTCTTATTGTTCCTGGAACCAGTCAATTCGAGTATGTGAAGTGACCAAGAACCAAACGTCTCGGGGCTGCCTAATTATTTGTAAAGGGTTTTTAATGAGCTGCAGTGATGTATGAGTGGTGTGATGCTGCCTGAATGGATGATGTGATGGAAAGTTTGAGAATCCAGCACAATAAAGGGTGAGTGTGTTTGTGTGTGTGCGTGTGTGTGTGTGTGTGTGTGTGTGTGTGTGTGTGTGTGTGTGTAGGTGTGTGTATGTGTGTGATCTCTTCCTTGTCTTTCAGCATTTCCTAATGACTTCATTATCTGACATCCAGAGCTCGACATGAGAATCGCCTTCTAACTGACGGGATCATTCAGTTAGGTATAAGACCGTATTTAGAGAAGTTACAACCTGGGGCATTTCTGCTGAACGGTAATTTCAACAAACACTGAGGTGGAACGTCGTCTGCTGGCTGTCGTGTCGGGCTTGTTGTCCCTCTGTGCCCTTTTTCACTAAACCTGATTTGTGTGTCGGCACAAGACGTTACTATGATATCAGATGTTTCAACATGTCACCCAGACAAAGAACAAGATTGCGATCCTGAGGCGTGTCAAAATGTCATCCCGCTTCTTCTACGATCACTGACCGAGGTGAGACAGAGCAGTGCCGAGTGCAGCCGGTGGCTTTTGTTTGCAAGATGGCAGAACGTGCCTCAGCCGCATCAGACAATAGGTACACCGTGAGCTGACGGGAATGTTTGTCTCCGGTCAGGAGTAACGTGCATGAGCAGGAAGGTGGACCCTGAGGATCTGGAGGAGGTTTCAAACACCATGGCTTAGTTTTGAGGTTTCATTCATGCAGATGTGATGCAGCAACTTGATTCGTCAAATATTAAATTCACGGGGTATACCAAATATCCAAGCAAATTTACAAAAAAAAAAAAAAAATCCTATTTTTCACATTATATATTATATTACAATATCGCCCAAGCCAATTTGACAACATGATAATTAACGGACCAACTATATGTTGCAATGAAAAGCTATTCTTCTGTCATACAAGGTAATGAAAAACCAAATATTTGTGCCTCTTGAGAAAGAAAAACAAGGATATGGATTTGCCGATCAAACCGGCCACCTCCATTCCTCTCTCTCCACTACAACAGGAATTTGCATGACTGAACTGTGATGCTGCCATCAGTCCCAGGGCGACACAACTAGATGATGTGCAGCAACATTACAGCTTTCATTTGAATTAACAAATATAATTTAAGACTCAAAAATAGTTATTACTTGGTCATGACAATAATTTGCAGGTAGCTCTATAATAAAAGTAGTAATTTGACACAGGGCTACAATATTACTCTATACACCATCCAGTCTCGGGTCATGGCATTGATACTACACTGATATATCCGCCTCCAGCTCGGAACAGGTCTGACTGATGCAAAGAGACATGATGGATACCTGTTCGAACACACACAGACAAAAGATATTGAGCGTTTTACAAGTCAAATGACATAAAATCCATCCTTATGTGTGTGTGTGTGTGTGTGTGTGTGTGTGTGTGTGTGTGTGTGTGTTTGTGTGTGTTTGTGTGTGTTTGTGTCTGAGTGCTTTAAGCAAATCAATTTATTTTTTCTCCTCAGTGGTTGATGTAAATGATCCCTACCTTGTTATGTTTTTTTTCTCCTCCTTTTCGATCTAACATGCAGAGTGCAGCCACACACAAACACACACACACACACACACACACACACACACACACACACACACACACACACACACACTCACACACACACACGAAAAGGCACACACACACACTAGGTGAGTCACCTTATTACGATGTAATTTCCCAAACCTTTCTCTATAGGCTATAAATCTTTCAAATTATTCATCATGTTCCTCTCTCATATGAAAAATCTTCAATCTGCTGCTAATATCACAAAAATGAGGAATTCCACAGAAACAAAACCTTGACACTCAAGGTTACAAGTGTATAAGAAATCCCACCTGACAGAGGCGTAGGAGCCACCAAGCTATTCCTTCCATTCTCATCTCTCGTTTCCCTCATCCTCTCTCCACTTTCCTTCATCGTCCTTTCACCGCTGCATCTCTGTCTGTCTGCCTCCTCCTTCATGGTCACTCCTGCCTCCCTCCCTGGCCTCCTCCACTGACCCAGTCCTCTCTTTCCCTCTCTGAAATATTGATAACAGGCTCTCACTCCGTATACGCTAGTCTTCCTCTCTCTTTCTCTCCTCTCCTCAGGTTCCAATCTGGGCAAACCTGCAAACCAGACTCTGCATTTATACACAGCCCTTGAAGTGTGCAAATGTGCTCACCACTTTCTCATTGCATCATCCACCAGTCAACTGCACAGAGGGTCTCAGAATCCAGCCCACCGATGGCAGACCCCTCGGACCATGTAACATGGGACCTAAGAATCATGATATGCCACTTTCTCAACTGCACTCCTAAGGAGGCGGCCCAGAGGAGGCCCAATCACGTGCCCATGAATATTTCACAGCACTCCTGTACTACTGACCCATCTTTAATGGCCAGCAGTGAGTGAGGCCCAGCACAGCGGCACATCAGAGCCCTGTCCCTCAGTGATCAAATGGGCCTTGACAGCAGCAGCAGCGGCAGCAGAGGACCATGGGCACCTCCGCCGTCCCCACTGATCATGTATGTGCGCGTGTGCGTGCGAGGAGAGAGGGAGATAGAGAGCATGGGCGGGGTGCATCCTCATAGCCTATATCCATATCTTACCGTCAATCCTCCGGTTTCTCTCCTCCTCCTCCTCCTCCACCACCACCTCCTCCTCCTCCTCTTCGCTCACTGCGTCTCCCGCATTCCGTCTCTCCGCGCCCTCACGCACTGTACTCCCCGCGCTGTCTCTCTGCCCGACGCATGAAAATAATACTAATACTATATATGAGATATTAACAGAGGGGGGGGGGGGGGGGGGGAGTGGAGGTATTGACGGTGGGTGATACCTGCTGGGCTATAGAGCAGTCATTAGCGCGATGTGTCCAACAACGACTGGGCGTCCTCCTCCTCCTCCCGTGATGGGCGCACGGTGCGGGGCTCCGCTCTGCTGGACCTCACACCCTCCCTCCGCCCTGCCGAGGCGCGTCGTCTTCCCCGCTGAGTCCTGTGTGACCGCGCGTCACGTTGGTATCATAATTCCCACGGGTTCTCATGCCCAGAGAGGATGCGGGGCGATCGGCCTTCAAAAGCTCCCGATGGACGGATGGATGGAGGGAAGGAGGGGTGGGAGGGAAATAGCGCGATCGCTGGGCGAAAACAATAATTAGACGCAGATTTTACGCACAGACCCTCCTCCGCCTGTAACGCTCCCGTCGATCTTTACAGTCCGCTTGTCATCGCTGATCAGATGCGCCTCCGACGTCGCTCAATTACATCCTTGCATTTCATGGAAAATGCCGTCGACGTGATAACAGCCGCTTTGCATATCCTTGAGGAATCGTGATGAGGCGCAGCAGCACATCAGGACGCAAAGGCAGCTTTAAAAATACAAAAATAAAAAAGAGAAAGAAAGAGAAGGCAGGGATCGTGTTATAAAATGATGCTGAGGTTTAAAAAAAACGGGGGCAGCTGGACGAGCAGAGAGAGAGATAAGGTTTCCTGCTCCTGGCCTCGCCTTGCATCCGTCCTTCTCCTCTTCTCTTGCCTCTCTCCCTCTCTCTCTCTCTCTCTCTCTCTCTCTGTCTCTCTCTCTCTCGCTCTCTCTCTGTCTCCCTCCCTCCCTCTCTCTCTATGTCTCTCTCTCTCTCCCTCTCTCTCTTCAGCTTGTTGCGCGTTCTGCATTCGAGAGCGCGCAAACGCGTGTGCGCCTTTGTGTGTGCACGTGTGTGTTTGTGTATGCGCGTGTGCAGAGACATGCAGAGAAAGAGAGAGAGAGAGAGAGAGGGGAGGGAGGGGGGGCTTCGACTATATTATCAAGGTTTTTCTTAGTGAGCAACAACAAGCTGCTGTGTTGGCAAAAGAGAAGGAGCAGGGGAGAAAACAGCAGCTCCTGTTCATTTAGCCCTTTGTCTCTTTTCACACATTTGACCTGCTCTGATTTAGGTTGAACACTCTCAGGTCTTCCATCACAGGAGTATGGGAGAAGGGGATTTTATTGGGCCGGCTGCAAGGGCAGTACATCCGGCAAGCACAGGCATTTGCAATATATCCTTTTGAGCTTTGTCTGGAGCAGCCCGGACAGAAAATGTGGCCTATTTGTCAGTCGGCCTACGACACAGCACGCTTCAACATCAATCATCCCATCACTGTCATCTATGAAGCTCACCGAACCCACCGATCAGCCGGTCACACCTCCATCACACCCGGTGACACGCCGGCGTCATCATCCGTCTGCATGCAGGTTGCATTCTCACCCACATCTGCTCTACAACCATTACACTCATTACTCCAGCAATAGAAAGACGCACACTGATGGTTGTAGTGGTGTGTAGCATAAAGTGTTCTTAAGGTTCAGATCACAACCTTCCCTCTTGCGCTCTACCAGGAAATGAAGGTAACTTTAGGTTCAGGAGCACTCACCTCTAATCCCCTTTCAAGCCGACCCGGTCAACCCATCACCCTTCGTTTGTCTCAGATTCTTCGACCAACCCTTTGCCTTCCCTTCATCCATTCACCCCTTCACCCCTTCACCCTCCTTCCCTCATCGGTACTATCATCCCTTCATCCTGTTCTCTCATCCCTTCATCCTCCTTCCCTAATCAGAATTGTCATCCCTTCATCCTCCTTCTCTCATCCATACCCACATCCATTCGTCCTCCTTCCCTCACCCCTACCCATATCCATTTATCATCCTACTTCATCCTTTCCTCTGCTCATCCTTACTATTCATCTTCCTTCCCTCATCAATACTCTCTTCCCCCCATCCTTCTACCTCATCCCCATGCCCACATCAATTCATTGAAACCTTTGAAAAACTCATTGCTGGGGCGTGGTCGTTGCTAGTGGATATGTTGCATAAGAAAATTCTGACTGATCACATAGAAATGCATCATCAGTAGAGTTTCCGTATGAAGAAGTGTGGAAAGGCTAGACACGGTCTTTGGTGCAAAAGACGATGAGTCACAGTCAGTTCAAGGAAATCACTGATTATGTATGAAAGCCAGTTTTTCCATCATTTCACTCGCAACTCCTTGAATAGCTCTGATTGCTTCTCGTGTTCAGTCTGTAAAGTGCAGGATGACTTTCAACAACAAACACTCAATAAAACAAAATGATCTGAATGGTGCCGATTAATTCATTGATTTCCGATTGTGTTTGGCATGTTTTGATTTGATGCCACAAAGAATCATGTAAAAAAATTAAGAAATAGATCAACTTTTATAAAAAATACAAATCAGAGCCTTGTCTTGGAAAATGGAGAAATGGTCGCAATAGACTCCTTGGTGTAATAAAACAAGTCGTAATGGACTTGGCCCGGACATAACCTTGCCCTGACTGTGTTCTGGGCAGAATTCAAAGACTTTCCGGATTCGAGCTGAGGCAGCAGCATTTATTGCTCCATCAGTGTGGTACATTACTTTTTATTGGCAGTCAGTGTATCCATAGCCACTCATATGTGAGGTGTGCTAGCTGTCGAGACCAATCACAATTAACATCAGTTAATCTACTTTTTAATGAATGTCTGATTTTCCTTTGTGAAGAGGGTTTTGTTGCGTTACATTAGCAGCACCAGGAACATTATAGTTACGTAGCTTTTGCTAATCGTGGCAACTGTTCCAAAGTCTCGCCCTCTTGCTCTTCTTCTCCATCACCATGACCCCCCTCCTCTTCCTCCTCCTTCCTCTTCTCCATCCACCTCCGCCTCTCCGCCTTCACCCCAACCTCTGCCCTTCTTCCTCTTCTTCCTCTTCTTCTTTTTCTTCTTCTCATCTTCCACCTTGTATTTGAGTCTCCTCAACGGGTCGCTCAAGCTGCGCATGGACTTCCCCTCGAAGTCTTCACTCATCATGAAGTTCCTGTCGATGAGCTCCGCTGCCTCCTGCCAGTTGCGGAAGCAGTGCAGGCCGAGGCCCAGGATCTCCTCCACTGCGTTGGCGGCGAGGATGGAGCAGTCAGGCCGCAGCACCACCACTGTGGGCAGCTCTTCCACGTTAAACATGGCCTCCAGTTCCCTGTGGACACACACACACATTCTGGCATACATGTCGCCAAAGAGCTGATGGATTAAAACAGCGTGGTATATTTGCATTACAATCATCCATCAGCAGGTTGTGCACACAACTGAAGGGCCAGTCTCACACACCTCCTGTAGGGGTCCTCATAGGCCAGGAACAGGCACTTCTTGGGCAGCTCTTTGAGGAAGCTCTCTTGCTTCTCCTCAGAATCGTCCAAACTGAAGGATGACAGAATAATCACTTTGCTAGGAGATCTGGATGGGTTTTTAAAATTCATTTAAAAGATCTCTTTAAAGGTCAATGTCTTTATGTTTGTTCTGCTGTTATGAGGACATTTTGTTCTGACAAAGTTATGAACAGATGAGAAGGCACGACTGAGAAGATTGGAACAACATATCACAAGTGAGGATATTCTGGCATCATTTGAGACAACAGATTAAGATTATGGTTTCACAAACACACCTACTGTATAAATGCATGACATTGCCAACATAATTGTACATAAACACACACACACACACACACACACACTAACAAACACACACACACACACAAAGGATTTAATTGATATCAGGGTTATTTTAAAATGATGTTCACAATGTGAACAATGTAAGGTTTTGGGAGGGAAGAACATTAAAGTTAGGGTTGGTAATCATGGAAAAGATGGCAAGTGCAGGCTACACGGCAACCGATACATCCCAGCCCCTCCCATCATCCCTCTTGTTAAAGGTACGGCGCCCCCAAAAAAAATGAACGTGCACTGCCTGAAAACCGCTAGAGGCAACATTTACGAGACTCACTTCCTAACTTGTGACTTTTGTCTCTATTTTAGTGGTGTCTCCGGCTGAAGACTCCCCTCCTGTGCAGTGAACCACAGGCAGGCAGGTCGGTTAGTGACAGACAGGTGTGCCAGCCAATCATTTGATGTGTTCCGACTGAAATGATTGGTCGTGTTTATTACAATCCTGCGAGGGCCACAGACGACTTTGTTTTTACAGTTTTTCTCCATTGCTTTGGCTCATTTCACGAAACAGAAATGACATTCTCAGAGCTCTAAGTGCAATTGGCAAAATAGCCGATATGGTTCAGCACAACTACATAGATCACCTTCAAAAGGTCATGTCTCACCCAAAACAGTTAACTCAAGTTTCAAAACCAAATCATTTTCTCATATAAATAGTCAGTGCCCCCAAAATGAACATTTCCTTCTCGATTGCTGTGGCTCATCTCTCAAAATAACATAGATGGTTCAGCAAAACTCCATAGCACACCTGCAAAAGGTCATATCTCTCCCAAAACAGCTAACTCATCAGTCAAAACTAAATCCTTTTCTGATACAAATAGTCAGTGCCCCCAAAATGAAAAGTCCCTTTGGCATTGTTTAAACACTACAGGTCAAAATGTTTAGATGTTTAGTCAGTATGGCAGTGGACCATAGAAATATCCCTCATGTGCACATTTCAATCTTGGCTCAGTCCTTGAATGGTCACTGAATGGTTACAGTAGATGTTTTCTTTCCAGAATATTATGTGTATCAAACAGAAAAAAGATTTATTCAAGGTTTCACATAAAATATTTTTATCGAACACATACTGCCATGGAAATTGTTACAGTAATTACCATACATCGTGCTTACAGTAACAGAAAATGTGTACAGCACAATATACTTTCAAACAATAAGCACATCAAAACTAAAATTTGGCATAGTGAGATATGACCTTTTGAAGGTGATCTATGTAGTTGTGCTGAACCATATGGGCTATTTTGCCAATTGCACTTAGAGCTCTGAGAATGTGATTTCTGTTTCATGAAATGAGCCAAAGCAATTGAGACAAACTGTAAACTTACTGTGTGACTGGTGATCAGATGTGTGAAACTCAACCTTGATTACTAAAGTTCTAGTTGCACCTGAAAATTAAGCCAATGATCCAAGATATCCTTATTACAGTATATACCATGATGTTTTTCATGGTATTGTGTGCCTGTACGATTTTGACAGTAGAGTGAACTATTGTGCAGGTGATGATGTAAACAATGAAATTATGCCAACATGTTCTGCAGAGAACAACCACTTGACTGAGAAGCGACAGTCAGTTTTCACCAGCAATATATATTCAATTGGTAATTGGGCTAACTGAAGGCAATTGTACCTAACCGTTTGCAAAGGTGTGCTATATCATTTGAAATTTGTGCAAGCTGTTGGAAATTGTACTTGTCATTGCAAGGATGTGCTAATACAATTGCAATTTGATTAAAGGAATGAGATATTCCAATCTGTTGTGAACCAGTGCCCAGTGGTTTGGAGGTTTGCACGTGTTGTTTTGAGAATGTCATTTCTGTTTCGTAAAATGAGCCAAAGCAATGGAGAAAAACTGTAATATCAGGATATGAAGAGCATTTCACCCAATATGATAAAAACCGTCCAGAAACAACTTGCAAAGCTTTATCTTTAATTAATTGTAATATGTGTGTGTGTGTGTGATGTACCTGATGTATAGGAGAACCAGCTGAGCAGAGCGATCCACGTAGAATTCATCGGTCAGCCGTTTGAAGAAGTCGCTGAGCGTCAGAGCAAACTGCTGGCAGCCATCACACGCAGCTGAGGCGAAGAAGAGCATCAGGATGCGGTTCTGCAGGCCCATGATGATCTCACGCTCTGTGTTCAGCTCATCACGTTCCTTGTTGTTCTTCAGCAGGACCCGATCGATGAACAGGTCCACCATGATGAAGTGTCAACCGAGATGAGGACTGAGGCTCGGGAGGCTTTAGGGGAAGATTCAAACAGAAAATAAACATCTTTATGTTCATTGGTCCATTAAGGAAAAAAAGTAAAATGCCCAGTTACAGTTTGGAGGGTTTTCCATACAAACATGTCAGTGCATAAAGACAGCATGTTTCCACGCAGTCATATTTACATCTGTTAATCTCATATAATCTTTCCCACTGTTCAATCGGATTATCCTCACAGTTGCTGACCTCGAACAAATATTATCTCCTCCTCAAGGCAGCCAATGCAAAAACGAGACCAGCATTAAATTATAGTATTAAATTAAAGCATTCAAGTTTCTGTTCTTCTCATCTCTTCTTGAGGCGCAATAGAGTCATTTCACCGCCTGTCAGTGCGAATCATACTCACTCATCGACTCACTCTCACTCTCCTTCACCTTGATGCCAGTGGCTCTTCACTCCCTCCTCCGTCCTGTGTGTCGCTCACGCGCTCCACCTCCCTCTCCTCTGTCTGGTCGGGAGGGGTTTGAAAGACAAGGTGACGGAGGGACAAGGGATATGAAGTGATCACAGTGAGTGTGTGTGTGTGTGTGTGTGTGTGTGTGTGAGAGGGCCCTAAGCAAGCATATACGTGTGAATGAAATCCACAGAGATAACAGAATAAGAGAAAAAAGAAAAGGGCTAATGAAGTGAGCCACAGTGAGACCTTTATTATTCAGTAGGTAATAGAGGAGCAGAACTACAGGGAATATCTGGTTATATAGTTTGGCCATAAAGCCACGACAGTGACATACAGACACAGTTTGTGTTAGCAGCAAAGAGAATAGATTTCTCCCTTTTTTAAGAACAATACAACTTGTACTTATTTAACTATTTAGTACCAAAATAAAAATCCCAGGAGACAAACCATGATTAACAAAGAGTTGTAAAAATAATAATAACGTGTTTAATAAAATATTAATGTGAGTTTTAAAACACCAGCAGGCGCCAGCACCTATATTTAGTTTAAAGCTGCAATAACTTTTGTTATTTTCCCCACTTGTGGTCTTAAAAATGCTAAAACAGAAGAAAAGCAGAGGAACACACAGTCGTTACGTATTATGACAAAGTGTTGGCAAACAGTTCTCAGTTTACACATCCAGAAGCTGCAGGGGCCCAGAGCTGTGTATCGTCATCTGTACTTAAGGTGTTGTTGTCGAAACTGTTGCCTGACATATCTGGAGATGGAGTTATATGAGATGAGTTACCGGGTCCGAAAAGGTAAACAATAAATTAAAATAATAGCACAAATAAATCTGGAGAGTTGCACAGTTGAGTTGGTCTATGTGATTGCTTTCTCTGACAAATATCAGTGATTGTATGTTCCGGGCATGTCTCACTTAAGATTTTTTTTTAACTTTAAAACCTGCTAAATTAATGAGATTTAGTAGATAGTTATCTCAGAATTCTGATCAATTTTAATAACATAAAAATAATCAGTTCTTATTTTATGGAATTAATGAGATCGCAAAAAGAGAAGTTCTTATTTAGTCCACTTGGAGCAAGCATATCCCACCTCCGTAGTTTGATCCAGTTTTATTACCTCCTCCAAAAAGGTTGTGTTTTCACCCCTATGTTGGTTTGTACAACCCAGCAGGAGGTTCTCTGCACAGATGCATTCAATAGGGAAACGGATCTTCCGCAGGATTCATGCGAGGGGTGGAGCAGCTGGATGCAGCAGGCAGAGGCAGGAAGTGATGTATTATCTCTGCTGCAGAGATCACATGGTTTTCTTAACCATGAGCAAGACATCAACTCTCTGGACAACTTTGACGGTGTCTTCTGATGTGGGTGACACCACTTTTTCACCGGGAGAGATATTTCTTTTCTTTTGTTTGTTTTCATCTTTGCCTCTGTTGGCTGTTAGAAGCATCATCTTCCCCCCACTTCATTCATTCAGAAAAACGGCAGCATAATTTTTCTCAAGTGAATGCAAGAAATTGCATAGAGACAAGTTATGAACATGTGTGTTTCTGTGTTTGAAAACATTGACCGAATGACTGAAAACCTAACTTCAGACATTATAGGCAAATTGACAAGACTAAACTGGATCGTATTTTAGACACATCAATAATATAATAATCAGAATATGAAGAATACAATATGAAGCAGTAGAAACAGGAACATGGCTTATTTCTCAAGAGCGAGCAGCTGGATCTTTTCCCTTTCAGCGTTGTGTATGATCTGTACAACCACACTGTAACAGTATGTTATGCTTCTTCATGCCATTACATGACAGAGGAGCTCAGTGGGCTTTTTTTTAAATCCTGCTGTACGTGCTACTGCAGGCAGAGGATATAATTCTTGAATTAGCTGCAGTATCAGTGGCTAAAAATTAATTTCACAGGACGCAGGACCTGAAGATGTACTGTAAAACAATTACTAGAGAGGATCAATGCAAAAGGTTTCTTCTCTTTCTATCTTTTTCTTTCACCCTCTCTCATCTTCTCCTCCATGGTCCTTTATTTCCCTCCTTTCTCTCGTCACCCCACGCTTCATCCTTCTCATCTTCCTTCTTATATGTGTCCTTATCCTTGCCCCACAAGTTCCACCATTTCTTTTTCCTCTTGTCTTCCTCTGTCTTGTACTTAAGTCTCCTCACGGGTTCGGTGGCACTACGCAGATTGAGGTTGTCGAACTCCTCGTTGAGCATGAAGCTTCTCTCGACGAGCTCCGCCGACTCCTGCCAGTTACTGAAGCATTCGGAGCCGAAACGACAGATGTCCTGCACAGCGTTCGGGGAGAGGACGGAGCCGTCGGGACGAAGGACCACGGCTGTTGGAACCTCCTTTACCTTGAACATGGCCTGCAGCTCCCTGAAACACAGACAAAGAAAGTGCATGCATTTCAGATGGGAACCATTATAACATGTCATCGTTCCTTCTTGGCTAGGCAACTGACTATAAATGTATAAATGTAGATAAGCATCCACCTACTTCCTGTACGGGTCCTCAAACGCCAGAAACAGAACCTTCTTGTGCATCTCTTTGAGGAGCCTCTCCTGCAGCTCCTCTGATCGGTCCATGCTGCAGAGAGAGAGGACAGGGGAACGGAAATCATATGAATTACAAAACAGTGCAATTACATCCCTGCATTAAAGAGATAAGAAAAAGAGAAGGAAAGACAGAGACCTGACAAAGATGAGTGCAAGCAGTTTGGGGTATTCAATGTAGGCCGGATCCTTCAGCCTCTTGAAAAAGTCATTCAGAAGAGGCACAAACTCCTGGCACTTTTTGCACTCGGAGGAGGCAAAGAACAGCAGCACGATGCGGTTTTCCAGGATCCCGATGATTTCGCGCTCAGTGTTGAGTTCATCCTGGTCCCAGTTGTTCTCGACCAGAACTCGGTTTAGGAACAGGTCCACCATGATGACAGGAAAGCAGTGGGGAGTGGTGAAAGCCCTTTGTGGAGAGAAGAGGTGTTCAAATCTGGAAATACACATGCTACAGTACAGCGAGCAGGGTAATGTTTATCGTGACGAGTGCTGTTCATTGCCTGTGTCCATGTCTACTCCCTAAGGAAATTCTCAGATGCTCGTACACTGTTATGTATTTTCACCCTCGGGAGATGGACTAAAGTATTGACTTTATATTTGGCCCACAATATTGATAAGAAATATCTGTGAGGTTCTGTTACAGGTGCAAAACATCATACTTCAGACCCCACCCACCCATGTCTGTAGTCACAACAAAGCTTGAAACGTTCTGCAGGGAGGACACCAAAATACAGCTTTTTAGTCTGGTGCTCTATGTTACCATTTAAAGTTTGGAAAACCCTCCTAAAAAATCTACTTTAATTCAACGCACAGCTTATCTGCTGCGTCAGGACTGTGTCAGATGTGTCTGACAGTGACCAGGCAGCACAAGCAAACAAAAACCCTCCACTATCATGAATTTGATTTAAATGATAAGAAATTGGGGAACTTGGCAGCTACAGACCCTTTTCCATAGTTGCCCCCTCCCTCTAGAGCTCTTTACCCACACGAATCAGAGTCTTGCACGGAACTGTCCACCTTCTAAACATTACTTACAAATTACGTGTATCTTATATTTCAATGTGTGATCGTAATGTGATCTGCTCTATGACATCCTATGTAAATGCCACTGATCATTATTAAAAGCACTATATAAATGAAATGTGTAATTTTTATAATTACAATATTTTTTATAATAATAATAATAATTATTATTATTATAAAGAAATAGCTCAAAAAATGTCACCATCTCTATATCTCAGTCGAAACATATGGCCTGATGTTCCCATTCACTGATGCTGCTCAGTGACTCATCGATGTTGCAGCCGACTGAAGGACATCCAGTTTATAGAATACAGTTGTTTTTTTTCTATACAAAAATAATCATAATCTAACAACAACACTGCAGCCCAGCAACAACCGGCTAACCGGGATGAATAAGGCTTTTATGAGGCTGTGTTTACCGAGAAGAGATTTATGGTCCGGACAAAAAAAACTGCATCTAAAATAAATTTCAGCTTTAGAAATAAAGTTCAGGCCTCAACAGCTGAGAAATGTGCTTTATCTGTCTCGGCCAGCCTGTATTTCACTGTCGCTGCAGTCGCTGCAGGCCGAGAATTGACAGCGATAACCTCACAAATTAGTTTTGGCTCTCTGGCTCTGAGCTGTGCCAGATCTATTTGAGACCGCAGCTCTGGACGGAAACTTCCAAGGCTGATGTAGGAGAATTATGTTTGAAATTGAGCAGCGCTTGGACCTTAACTGGAGAAAAAAAAAAGACAGGAGGATTTACTTTAAGACTTGGAAAGGTCAGTGATTAAATCCTACATTTGGCGACGTTATTTCACAATCATCCCCTTCACTTTTTGAAGCTGATCGATTGCCCCAGATGTATTTACGACCAACGCTGCCTTGTTTTGTTAGTGGCTAATTTAACAGCCCATCAATCTGTGTCGGCGCTGTGGCAGCTGAATACACCACAAATAATATACCTCACCTTGAAACTCCTCAACTCCCACAGGTAAAGAAAGATATCCAGAGCTTCTTCTCTCTCTCAGGCCATTGCATTGTTTCTTTTCTTCTGCCGTCTTCCGTTGAGTAAAATGTGTTATCGAAGTGACACCTCTCACTGCCTCTTCACCACGGGCTCCGTGTTGTCTTCACACTGCTCTCTGTCAACCACTGAGGGAGATTATAGATCGCTGGAGGTGTGGCTGAGCTGTAACTCAGGGGCAAAGGTTGCTGCTCCTGTGTGTGTGTGTGTGTGTATGTGTCTGGAGGCCTTAAAACTGCAGCTCAACAGCAACAATCTTATTACTTAATGAGGAGAAGGGAGGGAGTGAACGAAGGATGAAGAGGACAAATTGGATTGCGAAGCGAGGACAGACATGTAGGTCAAATGGAAGAACAAAAACACAAGAAAGAGATACAAGAAGATGTGTTTTATGTGAGCTCCGAGTGAGCCCTCCGAACTTCTCCTGCACTAATGTGTCTCGCTAATTGCCGATGTCTCTCTTCTAGCCCTCAGAGTGTGATAATGATTCCTTTGCATTCTGTTATCAAGGTGGTTTGACAGCCAGGATGCGGAGCGTCAAGGAAATGAACTGAGAAAGTCGATAGTGTGAGTGGAGCCCGGTTCTAGTAAACCCCAGCAGGTTCAACTGTAGAGAAGTGGCAATTGATCTGCCGAGGCACTTGCAGAAAACACCAGGGTTAATCTCAGAGAGGGGTGAGGTAAATATAGAGGTGGGGAGGACAGAGAGATCTGGAGGGATTAGTCTGAGTCACACAGACTACACATGGATTTGCGCAAACACACACACATACACACAACCAACCATGAAACACAACACATACTCTGCATTACATAATTTGAGCAAACCCTCACCAGACATGCTTGTTTTTTTTCAGCTTAGCTGTATTGGAGGCAATTCAGTGTGTTTGTAAAATCCATAGACTGTAAATAAAGATTGACAACATGACGCCTCTGCAAAAGTGAAGCCAAATCACCTGGATCGCCCCCTGGTGGCCGGCTGCAGTACAGGTCATAAACCTGGCATCCTCAATGTTATTGGATGGAACATGGAACAAATTAAAATGTGAACGTACGCGTCAAATACATTTTGATGGTTTCTATCATTTAAGGTAGTTCTTATCACACTGAAACACCATGATTGACAGCTGGGACTGACTCACGATTGGTCGACTGTGTGTAATGTATCAGTGGTAACTCGATACCGCAGCTCCATCCCCTGATCATAGGTGCCAAGTGGGCAAGATGTCAGCGATCGCATCTGGGAAATTTTTGCTTCATTTCAGTGCAGACACATCATCCATCTTTATATACAGTCTATGATCAAGATGAAGATTTTGATGAAGACATTCATGTTCTTACTCAGGATGAATTTTAATTACTTTTCATCCAGTACAATCATCAAATTGTTCATTAGAACGATGAACTGAACGCAACTCCATGACAAATAATGAATTTGAACGGTGAACACGTTCATATTGTAGCGTCCTCGCGTATAGACGACAGGAAACTTCTCCCTTTTGTGAAACTTTATTAAAGTCCAGCGAGCACGACACACTTCTTGTTCGTAACTCCGACACTTCTATCATCCACCACTATATTCTTCACTCCCCTTCATCATTCACCCTTGATACGCCAACTCATCAGCCAATGAGAGCCTGCAATCCCAAAAAACCCTACAGCCATTGGCCTAGAACTGTCACGTGCCCCACCCCTACCTGTTCACTGACCCTCGGGACATTTCAATACTTTCTACTCAGGAGAGACCCTGTCTAAATCGAATGCTTTCACCATGTCGTTGCTCAGTGCCCGTAAAATGTCCGCGATGTAGCCTAACCTAAACCAACTAACTGGACTTCGCACTACGTTACCCATCACTCATGAGACACATATGCAGACCAAACAAGCAACGTATTCCAAGTGTTTTCTTCTCTGGCCAGTGTCTCGGCTCCGAACCGTAGTTGGGAGCTCAGCTCACTGGTCAGGGCCGGCCCTGGCAATGTTGACCACCTAGGCGAGATTTCAAATTGGCGCCCCCCAACATACACACGCGAACTGTAATGCATCCCCAATAACTATTGGACTGTAAACAGATGCACACACAGGCAGACACATTTGTAAGCTATAAAAAACAATAAAAATATATAATAAAAAATATCAAAAGAGTCCTGTACTGATAGCATATTAAGTAATGTCGTCACAAATAAACATTAATGATATCCACAATCGGGGTGATTCTTACCTCTTCTTTCTTCTCCTCCTCTACTTTGCTGTGCTTTCTGAATTGTGCACCTGATAATTTAATCTTTTTTTGATTCATCTTTGACTCTAACCGCAGTCTATCACCGCAGCGTGTGCGTCAGGGACACACCTGAGGCGGAAGCGCAAATTCTGTGCGAGCCGCCGCCTGACTGTTCACACAGGGAGCCATCCAGGAGGATGTTTTAGATGCTGGCTTGCCTGTCCACGGAGCCACGGGTGGTGACATCAGCAAATGTCTCTACTATGCTGCCAAAATGAGGAAGTTTATTTACCTCTCTTTGTATGCATCATGCTGCTATGAGGAACTGTTGTGAAGTGAAATGATACTCCCTTCTTTTTTTTCTGATCATGCTGAAATAAAGTGGCTTCACTTGGTCCGACGTTTTCATCTTTATAAAACACCTAATTAGCTTCACACTACAAACCCTATGTTTTTTGAGAGAAGATTCCAGATTCATTCACTAGACTGGCACTCAGTAGAGCTCAACAAAGCCGTAAAGGTTCATCTGATCCATGCAGCTTCCTTCTACCAAGCTGTGTGGTTATTGGTCCAGTAGTTTATTACATAAAACCTGTTGACTGACAAATCAGAGATGAAAACACAACCTCCTTAGCAGAGGTAATAAAACCTCAACCCATTTATCAAGGAAATGTCACCAACATTAATAATTATTAGAAACACAACAGGAAATTAAAAGTAGAAACATTTTATGTAGTAAAGTAGAAAATATTTTCTCTGAAGTGTTTATCAAAAGCGGCATGAAATGACACGGACACACACACGATAATTTGTCCATCTTCTTAGAGTGCTTAATTCCTCACAGCATCCATCAGGCTGTGTGGCCTAGTTGGTCAAGCGTTCTCACTCCAACAAGAGAGACCCAGGTTTGAATCACACTCTTTCCCATCTTCTAGCTGGCAATTTACTAAACTCCTACAAATGGCAGGATTTCCCCTATTGATGCAAAATATCTTAAACTATGTCAATTTAAATTAATTAAATATAAAAAGAGGAAAAAAAAAAAAATGCGCGCGCAATTCCTGCGCAGTAGGCTTCTGCGCAGGATGTGCGCAATGGGCTTTAGCGCAGGATGTGCGTGCGCATAATTTTCTTTATATTTAATTTGATTTAATTTTTTTTTTATATCTAATTTAATTTAATTTTTTCTATATTTAATTTAAATATTTTTTTTTTTATATTTCATTTAATTTAATTCAATTTAATTTTTTTATATTCAATTTAATTTAATTTTTGTTATATTTAATTTTATATAAAATTGTGCTTGTGTGTGTGTGTGTGTCCGCGGCGCTTCCCGGTTCTTCCCGGCACTACGCTGCCGGTGCGAACAGCCCAAGTATTTAACATGGGCGAGGAAAGGAGGCGGAACGCTTTCCGCAGCGCTTCAACCTCCGGTGCGTCCCGGGGTTAGAGGATGATGGTTCGACGTTAATGTATTGTTTTACATTGCATGTGTCACGTCATAATAAATCAGTCTGCTATGTCGCCTGTACCGGGACCCACCCCTGTCACTGGTTATCTTGGCTCGCTGTCTGGCCGGTAACCAGCCGGTAGTTTTTAATAAAATAATCTGAGTAATATTTGAATCTATTTTCTAATTCAGTGACAAAATCTTCATTGAACACAAATATGACAGGAGTGACGCACAGTACTGCAGAGTCATGCCCCACAGGTCAGCAGACATTAAGGGATCGTCTGACTGGCGGCAAACGTTTATGTACTGGCAGGGAAGGCAAAAACCCGCAGGCACTAATTAAAGGAAATGTCTCAACTGGGCTGTGGGACGATCATGTCTGTGCTGAAATAAAAACTGTGTTCCAGTAGGAGAGGGGGTGCAGTGTTTTTTTTGATGTTCAGCCACTGGAGCGTTGGCAAGAAATGAATCTTGAAATTAAACTTTTTCTTTACACTGTCAATGTTACCAAGTACTTTTAACTGAGCTTTAAGGCACCATTGCTCCAGTGCATTCACTTTTCTGTAGAAGATCTGTAGAAAAAAGACACAACAAGAATAAGACGTTCAATATAAAAGTTTTTATTCGTTCTTTGGTAAAAAAGAAAAAAGTATGGAAGAAAAAGAAGGAATACATTGAGAAAAAATAAGTTGTTTTTTTTATCAATATGCAACAAAAGCAAAAAGTTTCATTCAAAACTGCAACATATGGCGTGTTAGAAAATACTGACACTGACACAAACTGCTGTTTTTGAAGTGATACAAACACGAGGGAAAAACATAAGAAAGGTTAAGTAATGTATAATAAATAACACACTGGCGTCTCTCAGCTAAAGTTAATAAAAAGAGGTGAAGAAGAGTGATTTCCAACATATGGATCGGGGGGTAAGGTGTCACAACATAAATGTGAGGGGTCACAAGAGGAACAACTAAATAGGAGAGACAGAAAATAACAGATTGAAGTTGTAATTAGTTTGTCTGTCATTCTGATTATTATAAAAATAAATCAAGAAAAGTCCTTGTAATGTCCTGGTAATACGGATATAAGCATCTGGTGATAAGAGATTGAAAAAAGTAATTTGTTTCTTCAAAGTATTCAAAAGCCAGGGTGGGAGCCACTAAGATAGAGAAAAAGCACCGTACATAAAAAGTTACTTTGAAACTTGTTTTCTTAAAAAAAAAGAAGTAATGTTTTGTTTTTCTGGTTACTCATTTTAAACACAAACCATACTGCAGCTTCTATATGGTAAGTTTAGAGGGATAGTTCACCCCAAAATTATAATTCACTTATTATCTACTCACCGCTATGCCGATGGGAAGGGTGGGTGATGTGTTTGAGTCCACAAGACACTCCTGGAGTTTCAAGGGTGACATTAAACATGGTGTCAATGGCCTCGTTTTGAGTCGAATATAAATGTCAGGGCTTCTGAAAACTCTGATGACACCACACAAGCAGTATGGACACATGTTGGGTGGGTTTTCTGTTGTTTTTTTTACGTCGGAAGTTAGTCCCTAATATCTTCAGCTGTATTGGAATTGGCTGCTACATAATTGCATACTTTCCCATCCAGTAATGGGAAATTATGCTGGAGAGATGAAATGTTACCAGCAGTTATTTCTAAACACGTTAGAGGAAATACTGCATTTCTAAAACCTCTCTTTGTTTAGGAAAATCTCCTAATAAGGGATTTATTTAAAAAATCAATTGGGACAAATCTGATCAAATGTTTAATAAAAATAATGGAATTGTTTAAAGGACCAGACTGTGGTCAAGGGCTGTGCGTTGGATGCAATAATTAAAACAAAAGCTGCTAGCTGAATTTACAAGAGTTATCACTACATCTAACCCTCTCTCGTTAGAGAAAGATGAAACAGAGGAGCGAGAGAGAAACAAACAAGGAAAAGCATTTCCTTGTTTGTCCTCGATCAGCCTTGTACCCATCTGCTCTGCCTATCTCCCTCTCTTGCTTTCTGTTTTACTCCTTCCCTCTCATCCATAGCCTCTAGTGATCACAGCTTTGTCTATCTTCCATCTCTCCCCCCCCCCTCCATTCACAGCTCGTCCCGTGTGCTCCAGTTCTCCAGTTCTGACTGCAGCACGTCAGAGTTCTGGGCCTCAAAGCTCAGCTCCTCCTGCTCCTGAGTTTTCCTCGACCTGGCTCGATCCCAGTCAGTTGTGATTGTTTCGTTGTCCCAAACCACAGAAGTTTCCGTGTCGCTGATGTAGCCAGGGTCTCCAGTGTAGTGGGTCGGATAGACCAGGAGAGGCTCGGCAGAAAAGGCGTGCAGGTCCCGACTCTCAAAGTGTCTCATGTACTCTGAACTGATGAGTGAAACAAAGATTAGATAAACAAGCGTGCTACAGGCCAGAAGCAAAAAGAAACAGACAGATGAGAGGGAACAGAGAGAAGATGAAGGGTAGCAGAGGGAGTTATACTCACACTGGATGTTTGTCATACATGACAGGGAGGAACTCATCAACGGGGAGCATCTTGGTCAGAGGATCGGCCATGAGGAGCTTCTGAGCTCCTTGTAGTGACAACAGGTAGCCGAGCGTCCAGTAGGAGTAGTCCGCCTCCACCAGATTGTGTATGTTGGGTACAGGCTTCTCCGAATGGGCCACCTGCATGCGCTTCCGTCCGATGTAACTGTACGAGAAAGCAAGAGCAAAGGAAATAAGATGAATAAATATCACGAGCACAAAAATGATTTAAAAACTGTCAAACAGTATTTATCTATTATCTATAGAGCTAATCCTTTTGAAGGTCGCAGGGTGGGGGATGGGGAGATGAGGGGCTGTAGCCAATTCCAGCTGACATGGGGCGGGAGGTAGCTTACACCGTTGATAGGCCACCAGTGTGTACAGGGCCAACATACAGAGTCAAACAAACATTCACACTTACATTCACAACTATGACCAATGTGCAGTCTCCAAAGAACCTAACCCCAATCTGCATGTTTTTGGACTGTCGGAGGAAGCCGGTGTCTCACCAGTACACACAATATAATACATTACATATACATTGATACATCAATATTGCACTGCACTCTGAGCAAACTTTTTCCCAGAGAATATTTTTACCTGAAGGTTTTGTTCTTAAACTCAAATGAAACTGATTCAAATAATATATGATCATTTCATTCACATGTACTCATTTCTAAAACGCGACAGATGCAAAAATAAAAATAAATAAATAAAATAATACAAATATCTCAGGATGAGACGACAGCGGTGTAAAAACATGATCTCTGCCGCCGTATGAATAGGATACATCCTGCTGCGGAGAATCACCTTCTGCTTTGTTCATGACCCGAGTCTAGACCAAATCCTGAGGACATCCTCCAAAGTTCATGTCTGCAAACGGCTTCGAGTCTTCAACAGTTTCATGAAGAATGCTCTGATCATTTGGTATCTTGTTTCAGCACAGAAGAGAAAAGTCTGGACTGTGACACCACTAGGGTTGCAAAATTCCGGGAATATTCAACGCTGGAAACTTTCCATGGGAATTAACGGGAATATACGGGAATTAACGTATTGACCTTGTCATATACAGACATAAATATAAACATTTTGTTTTGTCATAGGCTGATTTGAGACTTTGGGCACTTGACTATATGCTTCTGCATCTTTGTGTCATTCTTAAAATAGGTCTTTGCACAGTATTTGCAAATGTACACAGCCTTTCCTTCTACATTGGCTTGGGTGAAATGTCTCCACACATGAGATAATGCACGTGGCAATGTTCTGTAGAATTAGATGAGAAAAAAGCTTGTAAAAAAACACTAAAGATATGCCAGAGATAAAACTAGTTGGCCAATTAGAATCTTTTCTTAAAAATATTTTACAATTGATGGATAAATGAATAGAAAGTGGCCGAGAAGGAGCATGAGCCCGTATGATTGAGTTCAAGCAGATAGGTGCAGACCCAGAGGTGGAAAGTGGAGACAAACATCATTGACTTGAATTTGATTCATGTGTAGCTGATGGATTGCAGACGAGACCTGCCGCCGCATTCTGGACCATCTGTCAGGGTTTCGGGAATGGAGGCCTGCCAGAGGGGTGTCACAGTAATCAAGGCGAGGGATAACCATGGGCTGCTGGGTGGCATACTAAGTCAGGTGAGGCCGGATTTATCTTGTGGTGTATTGTGAAAGGTGACACGACCAGGAGGACAGATGCAATGTGGTGAGAGAGGGATAACTGGTCATCCAACATGACACAAAGGAGACACTGATTGGGAGGGAGGGAGCATTCCTTCAGCCATGTTAGAATGTCTGAGAGGAGAGCAGAGATTCGTGCCCAGACTGTGGGGTCATCCGGCAGGAGTGACAGGTGTAGTGGAGTCGTCTGTGCAGCAGTGATATGAGAAGCCATGTGAGCAAAATAATTGGACCCAGGGAAGTGGTGTATATATTGCAGAGGAAAGGAACCGATTTTTAGCCCCAGATTGCTGCTAGTGGTGCATGTGGCAGAATGTTAAGCTCAGTGAAGTTTCTTTTAAATCAAAGCCCCAGTTCAGAATTCAAAGTTGACTTCTCCAACATCAAGACTTTAATTCACACCAATCTGCAAAACAATTGATGTTGAGTATAGACAGACGCAGCCCTCGAAGGTGATGTACGTCTATCAAACAAAAGTTAGTAAATTACAATGTAAAACACAAAACTAACTGGATCCAATGTGAACGAAGTCGCAAAGACACTTTGAAATTTTGGTATGTGCAATTTCAGCTGTTAAATAAAATAAATTATCTATTGCTGTCATTTCAATACATAAGATCAGGAAATGGTTTCATGTCCATCCAAGTTTTAAATTGCTCAAGCTGTCTGTTCTCTAAAATACAGAAAACCAACCGGACTCCAACTCCCTGAAACGAGTCCTCCTACCTTGCTCCTCTATTTCAGTGGCTCTCCGTCTGTGAATGGGAAACTGCTGGAGCTAAGCTTTCAGCATTGGGATGTTAAGGCGCATTATATCCAGTAGTGTTTTGAGCCTGTGAACAGCGGCGTCTGAGATATCATGTGTGACAGATGGACGGATTTCACTGCAGGGGGATGATAATCCTCTCTGTTTACTACATCGTGTTTTTCCCTCCCGCTCACTGAAGCGTGACTCACATGAGATCCCAGTCCAGCTTGTGTGTCGTCACCTCCTGCAGGAGAGTCTGGAGACGACGTTTGAAGAATACCTCGAAGCGGAGGTCGTCCTCGATGACCAGTGAAGTCTGCAGGCCACGGTCCACGATCTACAACACACACACACACACACACACACACTTATGGATTTAGAGCATTATAGTGCTCCTGGGACGCTTGTGAGTCTGATTTTACAATAGTGTGATTAAGCACAAATAAGATGCAAAAGCTGCCAAAATTCTTTATTGGTTGAATAACATTTGTACTCTTTTGATCAGAATAATTACAAATCGAGAAGTAATAGTATCAACATTGTACACGTTGTGTTCATTAGGGACATCTTCCCTGAAGAAATGGCGCAGTCAAACTACAAAGAGAAAACATTTCATTTGAAGAGGCAGCTGCTTCAAAACATATTTCAGAAAAGACTAGTGCAGTTATTAAAAGATAAATAAAACAAGGTGCCTTTCCTCACACAAACTGAGTTACTGTGCCTTTCACTAGGAAACGTTATCTTCCATGTACAGGTAAACCTGGAGGCCTGGACGTGTGCGACAGTCTCACCTCTTTCCACACGTTGTAGTGAGAGAGGAAACAACCCAGTTCACCCTTGGTGAGAGGTCGACCATGATAAGGGTCTTTATAGCCTGGAAGCATCTTAATCCCCATAGACTCGATCTCCAACAAGTTCAGAGCTCTGAGAGAAAGAGGAGATTAGAGATGGAAACAATAAATTATATAAATGGGAATGTGTGTTTGTAAAAAAAAAGCTGCACGAAAATGTACAAATACAAGAAAGGCCACGCAGATGTTGAGAAGATACGATTGAATATGTAAAACATGGCAACCCCTGCATAAACATTACAATTACCCCCCTAGTCGAGATACATCTATGTGCTCAGGTAATATTTAAAAGATAACACGCACCCTGCTACTGTTCACCTGGTTGTTTGTCTCAGCCCTGCCTCCCTACATCAATCTACACGGCGTGCTACAGAGGCACAAATCAGGAAGACACAGGCAGTGGGGGAGAAACAAGATGAGAAACGTACTTGCCATCCACAGCAGCGACAACCTTACAGCTGAGCTCCTGCTCGTACAGAGTTCTTAGCATGCGCTCACGACGGTCAGATCTCTTCACCAGGTTTATCATGAACACCTGGGTGCAAAGAGAAACGCAAGATCTCATACATGTGTTTCGGTTATTGTGTGAGTCTGTGTGTGTGTGTGTGTGTACCTCATCAAAGCCCATCTTGTTAGGCTGCTTGGGAGGAAGAGACAGGAAACTGGAGTGCTCCAGTGGAGGATTTTTCACTTTCAAAGGGAAAAAAAAGGAGGAGGTCACAAAGAGAATGTAAAATTTGTTTCCCACACTGTGGTGCAGGGAACCAATGGGGGCTCCCGACCAATGAACAGTACTTTAACTTCTACTTTGATTTTAGTATGTTTGTAGAGAGTGTACAGATAGGTGAACATTTTTATTTAATTTAATTAAACAAATGAGTTGAAAAAAATATATAAACAAATGCAGGTGCTTCCATTTAAGGCACAAGACGTCATTGTAGGGCTCTATAGAATTAGTATTTTAGTTATTGAAAAATAATTTTCTCGATTATTAGTTCAGGTTCAAAGTTGACATTTTTTAATGTTTCTTTCTCTGTGACCCAGCTCAAAACCTGCACAAATTCAGTTTGCTGTGGAACAAAGAACAGCCTCAGAGGCTCAAACAAAGAGTGACCAGAAAATGATGGGGAAAAGATTCATCATTTATCAAGATTTAATGACTTTAAGAAGGTACATTTTTAATGCATTCATTAAAATATAATAAAACATGGTTTCCCTTTGTCATTGAAAGAAGAATGTAGGTAAATATGGCAGTTTTATCCATTTAAAGTGAATAGTATATGATCCCTTCAATAGAAGCATTCATGGTCAGGGAAACTAACACCATCTTCATGTCTATATGCGGGTTTTTCCTTTAATTTGTCACTAACCTGTATATAATCATAATAATCTTAATAATCATAAAAATCATCGTAATAATAATAATAAAGCAGTGGTAAATACTCTTTAGTATTACTGTTTAGATTAGAGTTTTGTTCTTCTTCTTCTTCTTCTTCTTCTTCTTCTTCTTATTATTATTATTACACATCCTGTAATCCATACAGCAATACAATAATGAGTATATACAGTTGTATTAAATGTTGTGACTCCTGTAAAATTGGCAACACATAACAGCACAACATAATATTACTAGAGAAAGATTGTTGGGATAACCATAGATAAATTAATCAGTGATCAGGTTTAATCACAATCTTGTGGGCGTGCGCTATGATCTCACAGTCGTTCTGGTCCTTCTGCGCCCCCTTTGACATGTTGACTCACCCATGACCTCGAGCTGCGTGTGCAAGAAGCTCTCCGTCTCGTCCTGCAGGGTCGCAAGGGAGCGCACCGGCACCGGGAAGTACCCATATGTTTCTTTGTTGCACACATACATCTGCACATCTGAGACAAGAGGGAAGAAAGGGTACAAAATGCTTACACGTACACAACTTTTGTATTTCCCCAAAGACGTTCAATAATAATCCCTCCAGATGTCTCTCATTCTCACCCGCCATGCGAGCTGAGTAGGCAAAGACGATGACATCATCCAGGGCCCAGCTGTACTCCGGGTGCGGCGGGTAAAACGCCAGCTGACGAGAGGCCTCTTTCCGGAGGTCCACCAGGTAGGTAGAGTGGACCATGGGCACATCAAAACAGCCACGACGCTCCTGCTTACGGATGGGCATGTAGGCCGGTGTGCGCTTGTAGTAACCCTGCAGGTCAGAGGAGGAACACCGACATACAGTAGAGTCATGATGTAAATAGTTTCCACATGAAATGAAAGAAAAAAACAGCTGCCAGGGGAACCTCTTTTGAGGGATTTGACTTGATGGAGCAAATTGGCTGCTCAAAGTCCATCAGTCCACTGTATGTCAGTTTAAAACATTTTAATTGAAACTCCTTGTTTTGCTTCTGAATGGATTGTGTTGACAGTAATATTGATCGTTAAAGACACTTCTTCCCTATTGGCCCTATTAACTGTCAACAAGGACTATTTTCTGTGGAGGAATCAAAAGAAGACTCACGCTGGATGTGGGTTTATTTTGTGCTGGAGGACAAGACGATGTCCATGTGTCGACTATGATTTGAAAAGAAGCAAAAGCCGAGTACTTGAAGGCATCGTGCCCAGACAGAAATAGATCACACACGACATGAGAGTGACACATCAGTTATGCAAGTTTGATTAATCAAAATCATGCCAACAGGACTGTGTAGGCAAGTGTGTGCATATCCCAGGTAATATTTTACACTTTCAAACAAGGCATACATCAACTTTTTGTTGTTGTTCATTGTTACGATCTATGAGACAGACATCAATTAAAAGTTTTGGCTGAAACTCTGTTTACCCCTGAAACTCCAAAAGTGTTTTGAGGACTCAACACTTCATCCATCGGTATAGTGGTGAGTAGATAATAAGTGAATTTTAATTATTGGGAAACTATCCCTTTAATACAGATATACATTTCATTTTGGACTTAATGTGGGTTGTTGATTATTTGCCCAGAATAAGCAGTTTATACAGACATGGTCATACTGACATGAAGGAGGATGCACTTGGTTAATAACCTTTAGTCTGTTGGTTCAGTTTATGTGTTATAGTAAAACAATATGTTGTAAGAAATATTATTACGCTTTATAATGTTGGATGTGCAGCATTTGTTTCTCTACAGCTGTACTTATATGCAGCCTGTACATTTGTTAAATAGTCATACAGGGACTTAAAATGTATCTGGGTGGGTATACACATATTAAAATGATCTTTAATAATTTTACATTTTTAATGTGATTTCTAATCAGTCACTTCAGTATTTAAGAATTTTCTTTCTCTGTGTATTGCATTTATATCTTTGTTAGCCATCTGGCTGACAGGTGTGTTCCTACATTAGTCAAAGCAGATACATACACTGCTACATCTTCATTGAATCAGCTCCTCCTCTCTAAACCTGGTGCAGCAGATATGCACATTCTGTGCGCTGTATGGTGTAAGTGGTGAACACGTCTGCAGTACCTGGGAAGTCATGCCGCACCAGAAGTTGGAGTAGGCAGCTCTGGACTCCAACATGGGAGCCACAATGGTCTTGTTCTCCATCATCAGTTTCCACAACACATCCTGATTGGTGAGCAGGTTGTCACAGTCAGCAACCTGCACACGCAAGAGAAGGCACAATATCGATGACAATCAGCACACAGGCGCAGACAAAATGTCACCCGCTGACATCGAATGATTGATTGAGCCACAGCAACATGTATTTGATCACAGAGGAAGTGGGAGCACGAGCAACTCCTCTCTGCTCCTCTCTGCTCCTCTCTGCTCCTTCAACACCCCTAACCAGCAGACAGCACTACACCTGGCTGTGTTCTGAATAAATGCTCCTCCGCGTTTCGAGGACAACAGTTTTGTCAAAGGCAGAACTTGACATTTAAACCCTGTGTGTGCATGTGCCTGTGTGTGTGTGTGTGTTTGTGTGTGTGTGTGCATGTGTTTGCCGCAGTGTAATAATAAAGCTAATAAAAGGTGGCTCCCCAGCAAACTGAATTTCCTTTATCAATAATATCTGTCCACTGAATTCAATACGGCCAATTTAAAGCTGAGGTCACTCTAACAAATATCATTCAACTGACATTTCAAAACGACTGAACAGGCTTTTTTTGTTTTTCCAGAGCCTGACCATATATTAGCCTGGCTTGATATGGACTTATCCCAGATATATAGTTAGTAATTAATGTAGGCCAATAAGTAACATGAAAAAGAAAAAAATGCACTGTGAGTTGTCAAAGCTCTTTAATGTTACAATTAGGGACAACATTTTGTTCCCGTAAAAACAATTAGAAAATAGCTCATTGTTTATCTATTTCTATTATAAAAATGTTGAATAATTAATTAATATTATTATTATTATTATTATTATCTATTATCAGAAATAATACTGATAACCACAATATATTGTTGTTACCACTGTCACATTACACTGTTACAACAGTTAGATCATTGGATACATGGATTCTTATCTGCTATAGTTGAAAATACCCTTTTCTTAATTTAATTTTTAAAAACCTTTAAAGAAATTAACCCATTTAACCTAACATTATTGAGCAGTCATCCAAACACCAAATCAGCATAATACATGGAATTTTGGATTAGTAACTCATTTTGTCACTTCAATTTTCTTCATAATTTTTTTTGCTTATGTTTCTGATTGCAGTTGATGGATCAGTATTTAAAATGCTGTGAAGCTTACTCCACTCGTCTGCGCACACATCTGATGCTGAGTCTCAGACATCATCGCTGAGAGCACATAGCAAGAAGAGAGGATGACAACATACCAGGAAGTAGTCGGCCCAGATCTCGCGGGCGCTGTCCAGCCCGGCCTGACGGAGCTTCATCACATGTTCATAACGGAGATTATTCCAGTGCTTAGGCCCCACCTCATCCTCAAAGGCACTAAGACAAGCACAGACCACTTAGAAAAATGTCATCACACTCACAGGGACACACTCAGACTCACACAGACACACTCAGACTCACACGGACACACTCAGACTCACACAGTACCTGGGTTCATCTTCAGGTCTCCACTCCACATAGTGATAGTAATTCTGCACCTTGATGAGCCAGTCTCTCAGGATGGCTGTGGTGTTGTCTATGTTGTGATCTGTCGCCACCCTGTGGGAGAAAAAAGAGAATCACATTTCACTGTGCAATTTGATCTGCAGCACCACCGACTGAGTGACACAAATCCACTGTTACTTGTAGGCTAGTGGCAGATATATAGATAAAATCTGTGGTGTTTAATATTACAGCTATGATGTAACAGGAATACACGGATCCAACAAGAGGGGAAAATACTGATCCTGATACCAGAAACATCAAAATATAAAATTCTTTGTTGTGTTGACTTTAAAATTCCACTTTAATTAATTTGCATTGGGCCACATACTGCATTTTGAGCCCCGCTGCAGTCTCAGGGTATGATCGTGCCTTTTTTATGAATATCTGCCAACAGTTTTATTCTGCCACTCAAATGGTGTTCTCAGAGCAGGAGTCCCATTGTTTTCTTGTCCTAATTTAATTATAGCAGTGAGCTAATGTCTCTACAGAAATAGTAGCACAAACAAAGTGATGTGTATATACTTATACAGTCATATTTAAAATTAGGGGGCAAAAAGTAAAATAAAGACTAACAGCAGATCAGCTTAGCATTAAAATATGTTTTTCAATCCATGTTCCCCGATCACTATATTGGAATAGATCCAATCACATTGTATATGTTTTTGTTAACACAACAAATTAACAGCACTGGCTGAAACAGAAGTTCAAACAATGATATATTGTCACATTATAAAGCAGTTGTGGTGGAAATGTTGCCTAAACCTGCCTGGTTACACATCCAGAGGAGCAGCATTAGCATTCATCTGGGGCTTCTGGCCAAAATCTTCTGCTGTCTGGTGCTGGGCAGAAACAGCAGGTTTATCAGACAGACCCTTTTTTTTCTTTTACAGAGAGCAGCTGCCTACTGCTTAGAACAAAACTGATGAGGAGTGTGAAATATGGGAGCTGGTTAACGTGTGATGGAAGAAGTTTCAGGACACCCAGACGTTTTGAGCAGATGATTTCATTGAAGCCCCGGCTGAGGAGAATAAAGACGAGCGGTACTAGAACACTGTTTAATGTTCGCCCAATTCTGAAGGTTATCTTCTCTGCAGGTGTATCTAAACACACAGAGAACTTAATACATGTCCAAATAAGGAGATTCTTCATGGAGGCGGAGCACCCATCAGTGCAAAAGGGATTTCTATTAGGAACCACATTATAAACAATAAATCCCCAAAGTCACCTTGTTGTTTTTCATACTTCCCCAAGAGACGACCATGTACCTTGTAACTCTGTTATGACTGTTTACTCACTCTCTCTCAACCGGAGGCTCGGTTTATCATTTCCATTACGAGCGTCTGGTCTGTGCTACGACCTTGATTGCTATGGCAACTGCCATTTGGGACTGGTCCAGCTGGACCCTATCAGTGTCTGCACAGCCATCCTAGAGTCAAACCAGGATCTACCACTTTTAGGGCCTACACTTAAGGGACCTGTGAAAACAAATGCAACCTGAAGAGAAAGGGAAGGAGAGATTCCCTCACAGACGGCAGAGCAGGCGCAGCACTAGGAGGGATCAATCTTTTACATTGCACATAGTCATTCAATCCATTGCTGATATAAATAATACTGAGCAATGAAGCTTTAGAGATAAGTGCACCAACACCTGGATAAGACATCATCCATCCGTCCATCTATAGATTGCTACTACAACAGTTCAGTGTTGAATTTGTTTCGATTTGGACAAGTGATAGGTGCAATTTAAATTCAACTTTGAGGTGACCAGCCCTCAGTAACAGCTCGTTCACCACTAGTACAACATCAACCGAATCTCCCGTTCAGTCTTCTGCGTACAGAGTCAAGCTTTTGAATAAAGAGATGAACAGCTGTTTGTGCAGCAGCAGCGGTGCAGCTTCAGGGTTCTGCAGAGCCAGTCTTTATTTCCCACAGCGAACTACTGCAGGTCACATTTCCAGTTGCAAAGAGATAGCTGCAACCAGAATTACCATAACAGCCTGTTCCAAACAGACAGGTTACGGAGGGACACTGCACGTTCAACATATAATCAAAGAGAAATTAGAGGGGATGTTCGCATACCGGCATCGTAAATACTGACACTGCTGAAAATACAGGCTTCAGCTTTAACTCAGATGAAACTGCAAATTCCATTTCCCAGAAAGCACTTCTTCTTCACCACTCCAAAACAGCAGATCTGCAGCACTGCCACTAGCAAGAACAGATTCTAAAGAGGCGAAGCAAAAGTGATTTCTGATAGTGTTGCATAAACCGGAGCTGGCTAGAATGTCAGCAATTTGGTAAAATTTCACACTGGAAAGTCCCAAAGGGAAAAAGGAAGACATGGTTTATGTTCTTTGTCAGTTATGATTGTCAAACTAGAGAATAAAAGAAGTTCTGTATAATTCATTCTCTGTATGTATTGGATTTTCAGAGGGTTGGAGCTGACCCAGGCCAACAACAATGAGAGCTGTTAAAATACATTATACAAGTTATTCTTCTTTAAAAATGCACTGGTATAAAAATCGGTGTTTGGTATCATCCGATAAGCAAAGTCGAGGTATTGTTGTCAGGCAGGAGAAAAATGTTATCTCCATGGCATCTCCAATAATGAATCATGGTGCCAGTGTTGTATTGATTTCCTTTGCTTTTGCTTTTCATGCTCGGAGGGCCTCGTTGCCATTAGAGCAGATCTGCACATCAACGGCATCAGGCGAGCACAGAGAAATCAGACAATGGGGGCTGAGGAGAGGAGGAGCGGCGTTCGACTGCTGTCTGTGTTATCACAACAAATCTCAGTGTGTGTCTGTGAGGGGGGGGCAGACGCGCAGACAGGCCGAGAGAGAGCAAAGGAATGTGTAAATATGAGAGAAATGGATTCACTAAAAGCCCCTGTCATGTAGTGAGTGACAGTCGGCGTGCCGTGCCTGTTAGTTTCCCATCTGTCCGCGGCGCTTAGCACAGCAGTGCCGTCCCCGCACCTGCATGTGACCGACTCACCGATCCATCTTCCTCTACCTCTCTCTTTCTCTGCACCTGTCCAACTCTCCCTTCCCATCTGACAGAAACATCTGACTGCTGTGAAGTTTTCAATGAAAATAGGAAGTGGATAAAAAAAGATTTTATGGAAATATCGGGGACATTTGCATTGCTGGCAATAGAACAATGTCTGACAGGCATGAGACTGTGAAAAGAAGCACATGACACACGGGGAAGAATTATGAATTTATAACATCCGTCCTGCATGCCCCTGCAGAACACACGCTCAACATTATGCAGTTCACCTGCATGTGCGTGTGCTGCGGCTTGTCAAGCACTCCATCTTATCTTTTCATGCTCATAAGTGCAAGTATCAACTGGTGGTCGGCCAGCAGCTCAGTTTATGTCTTTCATGCTGCATTTCAAAACTTTTTTTTTTTTTTTTTTACCAGCTCCTCAATGAGGGAAGAGATCTGCTGCAGATGTCAGCAACCACACAGAAAACTGGGCCCGGGCTGCCACATAGGCACAGTTTAGGGTCTCACACACACACACTCACTCGCACACTCACACACTCACTCACACAGATGGAATTTCTGGCACAGATGTGAGGGGGAAAAAAACTCAACATCGAGGCTGAAAGAGACACATGAATGCTTAGAAACCTCATTTTACCACTGAAAGAGTTCAGCTCAAACTGTAAATGAATTACAGCAATTGATCAATTCATGTCACTGAATATTTAAAATGTTTAATCTGAAACTCACATAAACTGAATTTAGCACTGAACTCTGGATAATCAACATTCTTCCGAGGAACCGTATGTGAGAACACTCACAATTGAGAAGCTCCAGGACTTTCTCCAGAGTTTTCTCATGTCAGACTCTGAGTAAAAAGTCCGGATAATGTCCGAATGAGCCCATGTGAGAAAACGGATCACATGAGTCATCCCACTATCTGGCGGAAAGTGCAAAACTGAAAAATAAATGACTAAAACAATACAAATATATCAGCATGAAATATTTATTCATCTGAGTGGCCAATCTGCTGCAGCGTTGTTCGTGTGTGAAAGTCCAGAGAAAGTTTAGACCACGTTGTCCGGACATTCTTCGGAGTTCATGAAAAAGTTTATAAATCCCTTTAAGCACAACTGTACTTTTTTGTCTCTGTCTTTCCAGGGTCACCGGGTTGCTATAAATACACAATCCCGCAGGTCTGAGGGCTGGAGAAAAGATTAACCTAATCTTTAAAATACATCTGGAGCCCAAATATGGAAAAAGAGAAGAGGAAGCGAGCAGGGCTGGATGGAGGAGTGATCAGGAAGGCTGGGGGCTGGGTGACAGTGAAACAGCCCTGAGGCGGAGGATGGTGGAGTTCTGCAGAGGCTGATAAGTGGCAGCTTCACACACACAGTTTATTTGCACCTGGATTGTCCCAGATTTTGACAGCTCACGTGGTTCGAAACTTTTATTCTAGGAACAAACAGTACAGCTTTTGTTTCCCGAGAAGATATGGAAGTTGAAGAGGGAGGGGGAAGGAGGAGAGAAGAGGAGGAAGGGGTGGGGGAGAAGAAGAGGGAGAGGATCTGTGACTGAATGGAACTTTTTTAATGGGGGCACCACTCTGCTGCAGCAGCCCGCCCCTCTGCGCACCGCTGCCGGGGCCAAGTCCACGAGACGCCCCGGTGCGCGCACGGAGCCACGCTGCTCTCACTTCCACTCATTGTCACTTTGACTTCAACTGTGGAAATAAAGCGACCATGCGTTCACACACACATCACAGCGGCTCGACACGGCCTCAAAACACTAGTTTAAATCCAGCGAGGGCTTGACGCGTCTTGCGTGGGTCTTCCATGACGCTAAACCGCACGTTGTGCTGCGTAACTGTCCTTTGAATATTCAACGATAGGCTATTATAAAATAAGTTTTGACACGAATGATGTTCCATGTGAGGACACAGTGTTCTTCGGTAATTGATGCTCAAGGCTTGACACTTACCATAGCGCAATGCGGTCCTTCGGGTAGTTGAGGCGCTCAACGGCACCGAGGAACAGCGGCAGGGAGTGCGCCGAGTTGCGGCACACCAGCGCGATGACGACCCGGGGGGCGAGGAGCGGGGACTCGGGGCTCCAGCGCTCCTCGGGGAAGTACCCCCGGCTCGGGCCCGGCAGGAGAACGAACAGCAGGGCGGGCAGCAGCGAGGTGACCCGGGGCATGGCAAGGAGGGAGCGGACACTCGCTGTGCTTACGCGGCGCTGGGATGTGGAGGCTGAGGGGTCCCGCTGTTGTGTTACGCCGACGGTGGATACATGGCAGAGGAGCAGGCGGAATTAAAGGGCAGGTCCCGGCTGTCTGTTCTTAAAGAGGGAACCAACATGGTGCTCTCACAGAGACAGAAGGAGGAGCAGGTTGTCCTCTCTGTGCCATGTTCACATGAAACACATCATGTCCGGCGGCTCACTCAACATTAGGCTAATTTTAATTTACATATAGAACATTTTACATCCGCTATGGCCAGTGGGTTTATAGGCCAGATTTCCTCCCTGTCCTCCCCTTTAAGAAGGGAGCCAGCTGTAGTATTGATAGGAAGCAACTAGAAAACCATGGGCGTTTCCAGTGTGTTCAACACTCTGCAGGCCAGACCCCCCCCCCCCCCCCCCCCCTGTTTATTGTGCCTGTGCTGGACGTTGTGTGCAGATATATATATATATATATTTTTTTTTTTTGTCATTAAATACAAATTATATATCATAGCTGAAGTCGGACCCGACACCTTGTTGTGTTACTCTTACGAGTGTACCATTAGCTGTTTGGTTGAGTCGAAGCGTGATACTCGCGCGTGGATTTCCTGCACCATTACCTCTTTGAAAAACAGTTAGACTTTGTAGCACAATGTGTCATGGGATACATTGGGCCAGGAAGGATCCTTCGGTTGGAACCTTCTTTTCTCGGGCATGTATTTTTCCGCTACATTTGAAGAGAACATGCACAGCACACAGCCGTGTGCTGTGCAGGGTCCAAAGAGAAGCATGGATATCGAGAGACCACCTCCAGAGCATCCCAGCACACACATCAACCACCTGGAAGAGAGAGACAAGCAGATGGATGTGGAAGACAACATGCAATAATAATAAAACATGCTATTCTTGGCCTTAAATTTCTGGCTGCATGAACTTGTGGAAGTACTCTGTAGACGGCATTCTGAGCTCTGAGAACCAACGGTCTCCATTTCCCACTGTGGACTCCCATTGTTTCCTGTAGCCACACTAGACCCTCCGAACTCAACACTTGATACTTTCTCCACAGTGTGGGAGATTGAGCTGCCAGTTTTTACATTAGAATGCACCTCTGTGTTAAAGCCTGAGAAACATTGTTAAAGTAACCCTTAATAGAATATTTGATTGGAAATAAATGCCTCTTTTCATATCCAATACCCTTAAAAGTGTTATTAATTGTTTAAAGGGAACATTATGCTATCTGCCATACTTTAAGCCTCAGGCTACACTTCACATTCCTTCCTGTACTTAATTGTATCAAATTGTATAGCTGTCAGACAAAAAATGGTGTGAGATGAAGAAACTGTAAAAACATTTCTCCTGTCACCTGAGGGCATGTTCTTTATTTATCAATGACCATTCCTCTGCTGTTACTGCAAAAAATTAATCTGTATCCACCTCCTAAGAACATTGATTCATAGCTTTTTAGTTCTGTATCTTCATAGGAACACGAGCAGTTTAACCAAAGAATACCTTTGACATTTTAGTTGAAGGGTTTTTAAAGATGTAAAGTGCTGAAAAAATCAGACACATGAAAGGATTTTAAAGAAAAGTTGTTAAAATAGAACATTATTCACCATAACTTTTATTAACAGTTTGAGACCCTTAGCCTATAGTCTTCTCAGGGCCCTTGAGGTGGTCATGATCTCCAGCCTTGGTACTAATGGTCTAGATCATGTATTTGTTTTGCATCTTAAAAAACATATGAAAAGTGTGTAAGAGAAATGGTTTAACTTTAAATGATATATTGTTACTTGTACTTCGTACGCTCATTGATCCCAGATCTATGATGTCATCACACGTCTCTATCGAAGATTGGCGTGGCCAATTCCTGCAGAGTACGTACTATGACCGTGGGTCTTTTTTGGTCCTGCAGCACACTTGCCTGTTGTCCTGAACAGATCTGTTTCTACACATCAGAACGATCAAGTGACAGCTTCTCCCTCAGAGATCAGCTCTGTTGCAGCTTTGCCCTTTGTTGGTTTTGCGGTCTTGTAGACCTCAGGCAGCAACTGGCAGGCATGCACAGATACATATATACTACTAGAGGTTAAGATAAACATGTAAGTCGCATTTATCCATTTGTGTTTTAATGTTTCACCTACTCTGATCCAGACCTGCCTCCTCCTGCTGTGATGCACAACAATCCTGAAAAATACTTGCTCCTTGAGGTAGGACATCACTTCTTCCATCAGCATGGTCACAAACATCTGAAGAGCAAAGAGAGACAGAAGAAGATCCTGAAAGATGAAAGAATATGTGACAATATGGATCATGAACATACCAAATGTTCTGTCGGATGATTGATGGATGAGTGTAAGATGGTTAAACATTACAGAACTAGAAAAACTGCAGTGCAGTTTAAGTCTAAATGAAAAAATCAGACTCATATAAGGTCACTGTGACCTTTGACTTCTGAAATCGAATCGGTTCATCTTTGAGTCAAAGTGAGAACTCACGACTGGAAACAGAGGATATATACCTGAGCTACGATCTTATGTAGCAGCTCGTAGTATGTATGCCCACCGTGTCTGGTGTGATGCAGTGTCCAGACACACCAGGGGACTGTAAGAGTGCACTGTGTACACTGGGAATGCTGGGAGGCAATGATTTGCCGGCACACGCACACGCAACCGCAAACACACACCAACACACGCAAACACACACCAACACACACACACACACACAATAGTGCCATAGTTTGAATAGACTCAAATAAAAGCTACATTGTCGACATTCAGTCAGGCTGTAAGATAGAATCTCTAATCGAAGAGCATACCTCTGATGTGTCCACACATGTCGTCCTCCGCTTGTATGGAGGTGCAGATCTGACAGCCAGAAAGAACCAGCTCTGTCCTACACCCCCAACCCCCCTCAAATACCTGCATAAGTCACAAAAAACACAACACATACATATCTCCAAAAATGTATACGGGTGCGATGGGCTCCATGTGTCTATTCCTCATGTGGGTCAGGAGATCTGAGCTTGTGGCTTCGATAGGGAGGATCCACAAGTTTGGTTTTAATTTGTTATTTGATGCTATAAAAATGGGATGAAACGTTGTGATTGACAGCTGAGAGTGACAAGCTATAAGTCTAGTGGGCGTAAAGGACAACAATTCTCTGGCTCCCTCCACAGATCACCACAGCACAGATTCTGGCTCCACATTGGCAAAATGGCAACGTTCATTCTTTATATACAGTCTGTGGTCTCCACCAGACTGAACCCTTCTCAGGTAAGGTGTTAGAGGACGCTCTCTACCACTATCATCAAAATGTAGAATGTGGGTATACGTTGTTTTTTCTGTGAATCTGTCACATACTTTGTTATCTCAATGAAAGTTCACACACAAATAAAGCTGATGCTGTTGGTGTTTGGGAAATAGCGACTTTCTCTGCTATTGAGCAGGAATAACAAAGGACGGAAAGAGAGAGGTTATATGAGGATAAGGTTACTGAGAGTGTTCATGAAAAACTTTAGATCTCAGTTTGATAAACACCGAGCAGACGAGGCCAAAAGCTTCAACTGTAACATGAGGTCAGATAAACACTGGGATAAAGATTCAGATGATCATAAAAGATGATTACGGCTCCTTCACATGCTCAAAAGTAATTGACACCATCTCTATATTTCTCTCGGCTCACCTGAAATGTACCTGTGTTCTTTGGAGTTAAGGTGGAAGGTGAGCTCCCCTCTCATTCGCCTGTGTTTCCCTTTCATTAATCCCTTCTTTAATTACTTCTATTCTCTGCTCCCAACTTCTTCTTATGAGCCTCTTATTCTAATTGCTTGTAATGGCTTTATCTTCACCCTGTTTGTCACTCGCTCTCCACCTCTTCCTTTTCCTAACAAGTCATTTTACACTCAGTGAAACTGATTTATGTTGACAGTCTAAACTTGAGACAAGCGAGTTATAACCCTCATACTCAGCAGCAGCATTTCAATTAAAAGGTAAATGGTCTGTATTTATATTGCCCTTTTCTAGTCTTGTAGATTTGTGGTTCAGTATCGAGCCCAAGGACACTTTGGCCTTCGGAAAAGTGGGATCGAACTGCCCCCCTACTGGTTAGATGACATCCCGCTCTTACCCCTGAGCCACATTCTTCTCAATTAAATAATGGAAATCACTGTTCAAGAGCGAATGAGGATGCCTCACAGAACTGGGAACAGCGATCAAAGAACTATACAAGAGCTTTGATGTCGTGCTGCTGAATTTGTATATGCAATGCAAATTTAGTCGCTTCAATATAGTTCACCGATATGCTCATCCATCCCAGATCTACGATAATAATAATAATAATAATACATTTTATTTATAAGGCGCCTTTCAAGATACTCAAGGTCGCCGTACAACAGTCAACAATACAGTTAATTCAAATTTTTAAAATGCACAAAGCAGAGCTGTCATCAAATGTCTCCAGGAAGTGTTGCCAGGGCCGTGTGCAGCCGAGACAAAGCACAGCAAAATGTTTATGTAAGCTGAACAGTGGTGCGATGATACAAAAGTGTACAACAATGGCAGATGAGAAAGCTATTATTGGCTCTCCTGTAGGAGAAACCTCGGAGCTAGATGGCTTAGTTTAAATACGTTATCAATACTTTAACTTACTAAAACACGCTTGATGTTACAGTCTCTGCTTTTGCCAGCTGGAGAAGCTGCTTCTTACATCTTCAGTTGATGCGAACACCAAGCTGCTGCTGCTGCATCTCTACAGAACCTCAGAGTCCATTGTGTGCGCTGCCTTTTTAAGAGAGCGAGGTTTATATAGACGTTGCTGGTGATTGGGCCAAATGAGAGAAAACATACCTCAAAGCCAGTCGCACAACGTCCTGAGCGAACATGTCGTTCAGCCAAGAGCAACACAGGGCCAGACGTCTGGAGATTAAAACTGTAAGTGTAAATCAATCACAAATGGACATGGCCACTTGCTGCAGGGAACGTCTTTGTCACATCATCAGCGTCTAAGAAACAAATGATGGAACTGCAGACCGATATCAAAAGACGTGTTCTCGCCCTGAAACATCCGGTTAACTGAATAAAAGGTTTTCCATGGTGTATGGTAAAATCAGAATCTGATGAAATCCTTTCAAAAACATAAAACCTCTCTGTCTCTCTCTTCTTAGCTTCCTAGATCCATTTTCCTTTGCCTCTCTATCACTCTCATGTATCATGAAACCCTCATTTCTCTTTTTTTGGGGTTTCTCTCAGAATACACCTTGTCATTGTCACCACCTTAAATAAGCCTCTCTGACCTCTGGCTTGTTCCAGCTTCATTTGCTCAACCCCTCTGGCAGCGTGATGTGGAGAGAAGGCGAGTTAACAGATGGATGGAAGTGAAGGCTTTTTGCTAAATGAGCACATGAAGGACTTTTTCCTCCCCTGAGGTCACGCTGCCTCGCACATCTGCAGCTGACGGAGAGTACGGGCTGTGTGAGTTGTCACCGACCTGACAGGTGAGGAGCAACGTTAGAGAGGGCACAGGGGGAATCACAGTGCTTCACCCATGCTCTCATCAACTCGAAATCGAGCCATAAAATCCATTTTCTGAGCAGATGTGACCAATGTTAAGTGGCACGACGTGGATCAGCTGTTGTATTTGAGCAGACTAATGAAAGAGGCGAGCAGCCGAGAGAGGGGAATCGTGCACTGCAAAAATTTAACAGCTCACTCTGCAGTGATGCCTTCTACTGCGCCAAACACACTTTCCTGGAAAGAGAGAGAAATAACACACACATACATGCAAACACATGCAGAGACACCGACGGCAGCGTGTTGTGTTTCATCTCGTCTCCGCCAGTGTGTGAGGGGCCAGTACTCAAACAGCTCAGATATATATGCTGTAACAAGTAGTGCAGACATAGATAAGTCTGGGATAAATGAGAGCATCTCGGTTTTCTTCAAAACTAGATAGTATCTGCTCATATGATTATAAAAGCATTTCTTATTCACAGATCCCCACTGAACACTGTTTCAGTGCAGGAGGACAAAATCCCCTCTCCTCTCTCTGGGAACAAAATGCTCCCCAATGTGTAATCAAAGTTGATGCTTCGGCAGTTCTAGTTTCTCAAATCAACCGAGTATCCCCTGAGTAACAATATCCACTCCCTCGCCCAGCTGGGAAACACAAGGTGACACTGAAGTGATCACAATTTGGAAGAAACCTACGTGAATGGACCAAGTCAGATTGCAGATGCCTTAGTTCACCTTCTGACAATGTGTTTTCACAGAAAAAAGGACTGTGGATCTTTGTTACCTCTGCCAAGGAGGTTCTGTTTTCATAGGCATGTTTGTCTGTTTGTTAGTTACTGGACGGATAACTGTCGATGAATCTATCTTGATTACAGAAATGCATTTTATATTTAGGGGGCTGATGTGGATTGAGTAGATTTAAATGTGCCTTCATAAGAACACTGTTGGGCCTTGGCTGAGGTATGTGCTCTGTTGAGTGCCCTATTTTTCTGTGGGGTGTCACCTTATGGCCAGTGACAGCAGTAATGAATACATCAACCAATATGCATCTAAGTATTTGAACACTGTATACAGTATACTATATATATAATAAGACTGACCTGATGTGAACCCATAACACCTGCATACTGGGGCAGTGAAATGTGCTTAAAAACTTTGTTTATTTTAAAGTGTAGTCCTTAAAGTAATTAAGGGTTTTGCCAGTGACAAAGTTTCCATAATTAAATGTTCATTGACACATACAGAGGGTCCTGTCCATCTCTTTTTAGATTTAATGGAGAATTATCTGTTATTAATGGGACGGCATAAGACTATTATAACTACTAGATCGACCGCAGTTAGATACTTTACTCTTAGGCTAAAACAGGAAACCTGCAAATAGAAACAAGCTCAGCGTTTATATTTAGCTACATATTAGTCTATCTATTTCACTTTCAATCATATGATTAAATTACTAAATGAATCATGACTCACCTGTCAAAGCGGATCTGTTCTACATGTGCCCAGGATGTGAACAGCTCAAATTATTCAAGGCCAATGAAACTGGATCCATTCAACACAACTCAGACTTGGCAATCAGTTCAGTACATGAAATACTACTCTACTATACACAGGCCAACTTGCAGACTCTTTTACTATCACATCCCAAGTCAGAGCAACTTGAACTTGATTAATAATAAAGATACAACTATTTTTAAGCACTGTATTAGAGGTGTTCATTTGAAAAATAGTAACAAACAAATTTACAAACATTAACAACAAAATGTAATCAGAGCTTGAACCTGCCAGAAGGTTTCTCGCAAGCTCAGCCATTCAGTGAAAGAGTCGCTGCACCACCATGAGAGGAAATGGGTGAGAAATGACAAGCAAAGGCCCAGGAAAGAATCTAGCCTCAGGTTGTGAGGCTATAGCATAAATCACAGAGGCATAAACGTCGGACTGACACTGCAGGGAGATGTATGGCTGCATCTGGTCGAGGCATGTTGGCTAAACTTCAAGTTTGAGATGGAGTCTGAACTGCACATGCAACACCGATCCCAAAACACAGGGTCCCACTGCTCCTCCCATGTGTTCTCACTGTTTAACTCGAACACCAACCAAACATATCTGAAGGCTCCGACCACCACCAGCCCCCCCAAGAGCTGCTTATTCCCTCTCCCTGCATCAGAGGAAGAAGACTGCACCTCTCCGATTGGTTGACTCTTTGTGAGGAGCGTGAATAGAGCCTGTCTCTGCTCTGCTTGGACGACCCTGGAACCTTTTTGTAAACAACATGCAGCTGTGAGTCATGTAGGACAAAGAGTTCACTCCTTTACCGAGGCTGCAACTGACTGCGAGGGAGGACTCAAGTATCAGTAAAACAGGTTCAGTGCACTGAAAAGGTGAATTCTACTATAGTAAGAGGAGAATATCTAAAATACATTTAGTACAAAGCAAGGGGCTGAAGAAAACTAATCAATAATGAATTAAATGCTTTTCATTTGTGACAGTGAAATTGGATTCGGAGGTAAAACAACGTGTGTTGTTTAGATACTACAATAGAGGGATGTTAAAAAAATATATGTGTAAAAAAATTCCCACAAGGTGCTCTTCGTTGCAGGAATGATACAGTTTAATACAAAAAAAGAAAATAGATTAGAAGCAGCCAGTTAAGGACATAATAAAAACCCATGGACGCAGCGACCCCATCATCCAGGTGGGAACTATCATTTTCATTTCATCACATCATAAAATCGTATATTTATAAAGATGCTTAAGGCCACCTTATCACGCTAGCCTGGTCTTAATGAAGAAACTGATTTACTCCCTTCTTTAAGTAGTTTTGCTTTAAGAATTGACTTGTGGGGATAAGTGTTGATCTGTTCTTGTCTCTTTAATGTGGTGTATTTATCTCTATATAACTGGTGCTGGATCGTCCATTGTGTTTTTTAGTGTACTTTAGTGTATTTTCCTCTGTTCTGAGTTACCTGCTCTGTCTGTTCGGATGATGTGTAATCTTCTAAACTTTTTCCTCAGTTATTGTATCTTAAATGGATGTTTAATATTCACATCTCTGCTGGTTCTTGAATCCTCATTTATGTCATATCCATCCATCCATCTATCCATCTATCCCTCCATCCATCGCTCCATCCCTCCATCCCTTATCTATATATACCACTTGTCCTTTACGGGTCACAGAGGGAGCTAGAGCCAATTCCAGCAGATTTTGGGTGAGGGGGACACATTCTGTGCTAATTACAAATATTTTTGATTCTTCCGTACATTTACTTTGCTTGCACTTTACTTAAATGTCTTGCAAATGTATGAATTCTTCTTGTCAATATTGCACACGGCTCACACAGCTCTTTTAGTCAAGTAAAACACAAAATGTTCTTCCAACAAAGATACTTTTCTATAAGACACACTCATCACAGGTTGATTTGCCCATGTGTCATATGAAGTTTAATCACATTTTCATGCAAATGTTTTCCTTTCACAATAAAAATAGATTATGAGTGAATGTGTTTTTGTATAATATAAAAGAAGAATATGTATTTATTCTTTACAGCCCAATTACTCATCTTGTGACCTGTGAAATGTTTATTACGATGCCTTGAGGGAACCACTGAAGTAGAAGGCTTTGAATAGGCTGACTCATTCTTCCTCCTTACTCTTGAAAGCCACAGAGCAGCTGGCAGGCATTTCACTGTTTTCCACAAGGACACTTATGCAGGGCAGATGATTGCCAGCGAGCGTGTTTGAAGGCTGTTCTTTTCTGGTTGGAGTCGCCCCGCTGCCACAGAGCCGAGCCAAACAGCAGCACCGAGACACCAAATGACAGCGTGGCTCTCAGCAGCAAAGGCTCATTCATGATTTGAACCCTATCTTTTACCAAGACGGAGGGGGCCCCCTCATGACATTCTAATTCACATGCTGGCTGCGACATCAACCAGAAGATATTTTAACTAGGAGGCAGTCAAAAAAAAATGTCATCCTCTGTAAACATTTATTTTCCTTCCTAAACAGATGCCGCCTTGTGTTAAGGCAGGATTAGTTTATCCAAGCAGAATTCAGAGTGCGTTTTTTAAAGAGGCACCGAGGTTGAAACTGAGCTGGTAATTACTGTTTCTATCCTTGTATCATATGTACACGTTTAGATCTCATGTCACATGGAATGTAGCCTACACATAAAACAAGATGATTGGTGGTGTTTCTGTAAATACTGTCAGCATACAGGCTAATGAATACGTTGCAGGGGGAACATAAACCGAATCGGCCTCCTGCACTCAAACGTAGGTTAAAGTTGTACTGAATCAGCAAGACCTGCTTTATAATCAAATAGTAAACTTTCCACAATGTGGCCACTTAAAGCAAAATGACTGAACCCGACTTGTAAACACGCTGTATGAAGTGATGCCTCGACCTCCCTGTGTTCCCACACAGATGGAGCGGCTTTTCAAAGTAATTCATCTTTTGACAACTAGGCGGAGCTGAGAACATTCTTAAAAGGACTAAAGGAAAAGACGGTTAACATTTAGATAGTCAAACACCTGAGCTTTAGATTCACTCGTGATGTAAAAAGAAGGTAAATGCTGTGTTCTGGTCAAATTACATAACTGTTACAGGCTTCAGTATGTTTTATTAAATGTGTTTTACAGGATATGGAATTACATGAACACATAGTATATACAGTCAGTGCATTACATTTGGTTAATATATGTATGTGTACAAACAACCATTCTATCACCAGTGCTTGTGAACATTTGTGAACTGCCAGTCCATACAATATGGATTTATTATTTATTCAAATTTATTTATTATTTCATAATAAGGACAATACAGAAGTCTCACACAGTCTGTCCACTTGAGCTAACCACCCAACAAAATCCCGACTGTTTGCTGTCCTGGCTCCTTAATGCTGGAACAAGCTCCCCAGTGACATCAGGACTACACCTTGGTTAAATAATTATTAAAATTATACTCACATGATTCTTGTTGTTCTGGGTTTGTATGCTCATGGTTTAATGCACTTCATGTAAGTAGCTTTGAATAAACGCATCAGCTAAATGATATGTAATGTAATATAAGGCTGTCCTCTGTGATGTTTTTAAATCAACCAACTTTCCGGTCAGGAGTAAGGATTCCTATTCTCAGCTGTGCAACCACAGACCAGACAGCATACGGCTGTGGGCCACTTGAGGGAGACAAGCTGCTCTTCTGACTTTCTAATGTCACCAACAAAAGGGCTGTGAGCCATTTCACTTGTTAAATAGCAAATGCAGCCCAATTATTCCAAAACAAATGTGGGCCTTTTTTGGCAAACATACAGTGCTCTAGTCAAGGTGTAATCTGGATGTGAACCTTAAGTGGCCCATGTGGTAAATGGTGAATATGGCCTAAATAGCACACAACTAATTCTAACTCCACCTTTGGTTGACATGCGGTACTGCTATGGCTTACTTTTGGCCCATATCTGGCAAACATGATCAGACCGCTGAAGTGCCATCATGTCGCACGGTATCTGGGCCTGATGTGGGATGTAAGCCAAATCTGGGCAATGGCTCCTCGATAAGTTTGCCGTTACATAAGATTCCGTGCCATGAGTGTGCTTGATTTGAATATATGTTCGTAATATTGATTTTAGCTTATTTCTTCTTTTTTTTTTATGTAGCACGTAACTTTCTTCTTATTGTGTTCAAGCTGCATGATAAATGATTTCAATACATATAATACGTTATTCATCTTCCTCATGAAAGCTTGAAGTACAGTAGTCCATGGAGAATTGTGTGATCTATCATCCATTCCAAATATCACACGTTTGTCTTATTGATGCAGGAATCCAATCCATATCAAAAACAAAAAAAACGTAACACAGCCATGTTTCCAGAGTCATCAGGGTTTATCAGGATGTAGTCATTACTGGTAGAGAAATATATCTGTGTGTTTTCTTTCATCCTTTCCCTTTGAAATAAACAGTTCATACTTTCCTCTTCAACAGTCCATCGATCTATCCTCCTGCCTCATAGACACACCTCTCCCTCCATGATGGCGCTGTACAGTTCATCAGTAACAGGCTCATAACTCCCAGCACGACTGTTCAGAAAATACATGTCTTCACTCGTCTCCTGTGGCCTGTATCCCTCCCTCTGTAGCCGCATCTTCTGAATCTTGAATGTACCTGAGGACAAGAGTTAATAGAGTAAGTTGACGGTACTTTTTTTTTTTAAGTGTGTCTTCACAAGTCCTTGCCATGCTTCTCACCTGTTGTGTCAACAGATGGCATGAGCCGAAGGAACAGGGGTCGTGCGTAGGAGGGCAGGGCTTTCTGTACAGCCAACGTGAATGCATCAATGTCAAACGGGCCTCCTGCGGGAGCGATCGCTGCCATGCCAGCCTTTCCCTCCACACCTGCACACAGAAGGAGCCGGTGAGGTAACAAGCAGACGTCAACACAATTCAACACCCACGTTAAGCTGTCAATCTTTTTTTCCCCGTGTTTTTTTGTCCCATTTCTACCTGGTACAGAAACTCCATAGACAGCGACATCAGAGTGTCCCAGCAGACCACTGAGGACTCCCTCCACCTCTGTGGTGGACACATTCTCCCCTCGCCATCGAAACGTGTCGCCACTGCGGTCTCTGAAATACATGTAGCCATATTCGTCCATCACCAGCACGTCACCTGGAAGACAGACAGAGGCAAAAATAATAAGAAGTAGAATGAAACTCAGTTGAGCGTATACCTCTTTCGATGTGCAACAGGCCCTTTTTTAGAAACCACATTTATATTCACTAGAACTAGAGTTGTATTTGGATCTGCAACAAATAGCATGCTCTCATTTGTCCCCTGAAGATGCTTATAGGTCACGCCCATATGTCACGCCCCACCCCTCCACAAAATGTCATCTTCATCATCTTCATCGTCATCATCTCCCTATCGTGGAAAAAGTAGAATGAAGGTTGAAGTCTGTAGTGATGATAAGTCACTGACATCTATTTTTGAAAAACTAGGATAAGACATCCTGAGTAAATGTGGAAATTATGAACTTAATTAAAGATTCACCCCTTTGAAGTGAAATGTCACCTGTTTCCAAACAGTGTGTATCACCCTGAGTGCGACAGTGTCTGCGTTTTTTTGTGTGTGTCTGACTGGGCAAGCAAGTAGGCAAGGAGCCTATCCCATTCTACTGTAGGCAGGGAGCACTGTTTTCTATTAAGGTTCCCAGATTGTCATCAGTGACTCTCCTTCACCTCAGGGCAACTTAAAGTTTCGAATTAATTCTGTGTGTCTGGACTGTGTGATCATCCTTATTCTGACTGTATATCAAAGAGACAGAATAAAACCTGCCTGAGATATAAGCAGAGTCTCCCGTCTTGAAGACATTGTGAGCTACTTTCTGATTGGTGGAATCCTGATCAGCGTAACCATCGAATCTCCTGAGCGGATCAGCAGGGTTGATGAGGCCCACTAGCATCCCTGGCTCACCTGCAGATATAGAAATGGGAGGAGGAAAACATTTCAAATTCAAAATTCTACATTCATAACATGTTTTTTTATTTGCAGCTGGGCGGGGGGGGGGGGGGGCGCTCACCAGGAGGACAAGGTACACAGAGTCCTTGTGAATCCCTGTGCAGCTTCCCGTCCTCCTGCATCCTGACCAGTCTGATTGGGTAGAAGTCGGGCAGGATGCGGCTGCTGAAGCCACACGACCCCACCTGGACGTGTGAAAACACATGAACATGAGATGGAACGAAGCTGAAAACTCTGTTCAATATATACTTAGAGCAATAGTTTCAAAATAATATTGATGGTAAACAAACTTATAATAGTGAGAAGTCTCTCATTGCCACAACTGCACTCTCTAACCCTGGGCCTGCTTTACAACATACGTCACACAGCAATAACCGGATCGGAGGCTAGCAGACATCAGAGATAACTTGCCATTCTCAGAGTGGACATTATGGCAAAGCCACCGAAACAGAACAGGACAATTTTGGAGGAAACACAGAAGAGGAAATAAGGGAATGATAGAGTAAGAAACCGAGCAAGAGGGAATATCGAAGGATTTTTCATGTGTTGGAAATGGCTAATGGGACTTAATGACGCGGGACAGATGCTGACCTGGGATTAATCTTTGATTGTTTGCTATGTCACTTGATATTCTGCTTCCCGTTTGACTGTGTTAGTAAGTTGTTGACTCACATCATCAGAAGCAGGTTAACTCGTTTGAATAGAGGTTTAGCAAGTTAGCCAAACTATTTATTTTATTTGAGACGCATCATGCTCTGACATCACAAACTGTGTTGGCTACTTACTTGCTGCGTCATCTTGTTAGCTTGTATGCTACTGTTCCATTCTAAGGTGCACAGTGAATGTGAAAACGTTTACTACCAGGCCCCAAAAACTGTGTGAGCCTGAATGTGAAACTGACTTCAGGACAGGTTTAGAGTTAGAAAGGCTATGAAGACTCTGCTTCTGAGCTTGCCAGTTTCTTCTCCGTCGGCTTGTCAACAAATGCATGTGTGTGTGCAGCTGCATGCATGGGGAGGCTCAGGCTGCAACTTAAATTAACAACAGTGGAAAAATATATCCCATTGGTAGAGGAGGATAGCCGAGAGCGAATCTTGCATTGTGTCGTTTTAATTCATAGCAAAAAGCTCAAACGCACCTTTCCATCTATGTTGATCAGGCTGCAGTTGCATTCGGTGGCACCATAAAATTCCCCAACTCTTCGGATTCTGAATCTCTGGACAAACTCTTCCCACACAGAGGGACGGAGGCCGTTACCAAAGGCAACACGGACTCGATGATGTGCCTCAGATGGGCGGACCGGCTGAGCCAACAGGTAACGGCAGATCTCACCGATGTACTGGGTCACCTAAACACGCAAGACAGATCAATATGGCCGTCAATAATCTGACCAGTCAGTATTGATTCTGGTGCATTTTTCCTATGTCCCGGTGAGTACTCACAGTGCAGTTGTATTTAACACAGTCATCCCAGAAGTGAGTGGCCGAGAACTTCCTCCTGATTACAACAGTCAAACCAAAGAGCAAACACTGTCCTACACCCATGATGGTTCCTGTAAACATCCACATGAACACACTCTCACACACAAACACTACTAGTATCAATTCAGAAACCAAGACAGAGGAAACTAATTCAGGTTTTCCTAAAGCTTAACATGTGAGCCTATACTTTCAGTAAACTGGTCAGAAACACACATATGTCCCATGTGCTAGGGGGAACCTACTAAACCCAGGGTCAGGAGATGTTATCAGCCTTTTATTTCAGTGAGCCAAAGTGAGTGGAGCCAAGTATGCTCACAAGACTGACACCGAGGAAGAAGACATGGTGCTTGCGGGGTTTTTTGGCAAGGTCACAAGGTAAATCTGTCACTCAGGAAAAAGTTAGTGAGGCCTACCAGCAGAATGATACAGGGGGAGGCAGTTGTATATGATGTCATCATGTCGCATGCCGAAGGAGTGGAAACCAAAGGCAGCGATGCGGAAGTACCTGACAAGAAACATATTGATTCATTCATTTTCACCACAGCTCACTTCACCAGGAGACACCGGTGCCTCCTGATTCTTCTTGTGTCATTCTTTTTTTCTTTTTTTTTACAACTTTATTTATCATTTTTCCATATTGAAAACATTGACATCATTAGTTAAGCATTTCTTACAAAAGTTGTGCACCAGCCCCCCACCCCCAACCAGGTGGCATCCCCACAAACATATCCACAAAAACACTCAAGTATCACACTGACAGACAGAGCACCAAAAGAAGAAAGCAAACATATACAAATACAAAAAAGAGACAGACCAAAGGGAAAAAAAGAAAAAAAAACTCAAACCAATCTGTGTTGATCATTATGGTCATAGCACCAACATTCTGGACCTTTAAGATAAAAAAAAAGTCCCAACAGCCAGAATATAGGCATTGAGAAGACTAGGACGGCAGTCAGAGAAGGAAAGAAGGAAAAATAAATACATACTAAATAAGAACAAGGATTGAGGCAAAAGGCAAGCTCTTGATATGTGTCATGAACTGTGACCAGGTTCTGTCGTATTTATCCTCCAACCCGTGTACTGTATAATCTAATTTTTTCCAGAGCCAATCTCAACATCACCTCTCTAATCCAATGAACATAGGCAGGACGATTCTTCCCCTTCCAATTCAGCAGAATCAGACGTCGGGCATGCAACGATGCAAAGGCAATTGCATTTTTGTGGAGACGGGACAGCTTTAGCTCATCCCTTACTACACCGAAGATAGCTATCAAAGGGTCAGGCTGCAGTGTTTTGCCAGGTATTGCTGAGAATGATTGGAAGACTGAGGACCAGAAGACATACATTGATGGACATGACCAAAACATGTGTCCCAAAGAAACAGGAGAATATTGACATCTAGGACAGTTTGGTGCAACATTAGGGTATAATTTAGACAGTCTGTCGTTAGAATAATGCAACCTGTGGACAACCTTAAACTGAATCAAGCCATGTCTGATACAGAAAGAAGATGTGTGTATACGCTGTATGGTATTTTTCCAGGTGTCTTCTGGTATTACTTCTCCAACCTCTCCTTCCCATGCTGCCTTAATTTTGTCCCACGAATGAGGGCAGCTATCCAGAATTAAAGCATATATTTTTGATATTGCTCCTTTATTGAGTGGATTTACATTAAGGACTGAATACAGTAAATCTTTAGAGGGTGGGGATGGGTACCCCGGGAAAAATTTAGGGGCAAAACTTCGAACCTGAAGATATCTAAAGTAATGAGACTTTGGTAAATTATGTTTTTCACATAGAAATTGAAATGAAGCAAAGCCATCATCGGTAAAGAGATCTTGAAAGTAGACCAAGCCCCTTCTGTGCCAAACTGCAAATGCCTGATCTATTTGAGATGGTGCAAAAAGATGATTAAACATTATTGGAGAGAAGCTACATATATTTGTCAAATTAAAATGTTTTCTGAACTGACGCCAGATCTTAATCGAATTTTGGACCACCAAATTTGAGTTCACAAATTGAAACACTTTTTACTGCAGTTGTTACCAATTAAATATGGCGTCATGATTTTAATCTGTCCCATGAACTGTACAGTCGAATTTTATGAAAAACAATGACTACAAATCTTCATTGCAGATAAACCAGGTAGGATGAACCCACAGTTTTCTAACTTAATTTTGCACTCCATTGTTTATAAAAAAAAAGCTCTGCACACAACTTCCAGAACAGAAAGAAGCTACTATTTTAGAACGGTTTGAGGAGGACAAGGAATAACCCCATCCCAAACAGGAAGGTTCAGAGTGGGCACTGCTCTAGTGTTTTTAATCATCGTCTGTGTATTGATAATTCTTACGTAAGTGGAAAAGAGTTGATCAAATTCTTTAGGCTCTTTTGTACATCACTCCAAATGTTTCTACTATAAGTGTCATTATAAATGTGCTTTGTCCATAAATGCATCACTGCAGAATCAGTTGAGATAAGATCACAAATCAACTCACCGACTGTGCACCACCACAGCTGCCTTTGGCATTCCTGTTGTACCTGAAGTGTAGATGTAAAATAGTCTGTCTGCATGGAGAGAGAGCCAAAAACATAGCTGTAACACGAGCAGATTTTTCACAAGGAATGTTAAAAATTTCACCTCCATTCTTTGTCTTTTGTGCCTCTTTGCCTTCACTCTTTATGACAGAGCAACAAGCAAAGACTTGACAAGTAGCAATGTAGGAATGTCATGTGCTCACACAGGTGAAACAATACAGATAAGCAAATCAATAAGAGATAAGTTGAAAATATATGACATGTTGTTTATATCTTTTAAAGTTAAATTAAAAAAAATATATATAGAGAGAAATCAGGATATATATTGTCTTCTGCTCCTTAATAGGTCTGGAACACGGTGCACCTTGTATGATTGTTATGACTGTGATGATTAAGGTTGGAGGAGTGACATGAGTTAAGATGTGATGAAAGTTGTGCTGGGAGAATTTGTGTGTCCCACGTTTTTGTTGATTCGAACATTAAAAGTTAAATGCCGTGACACAGACAGAACTGTCTCTGAACTCTTACGTTACCCAGAAATATTATCTTTCGCATCACACTGAAATTTTTCATGGGAATAAATATGTGTGGGTGGATGACAGTCTTATGCAGGAATAAGTCTCATAAGAAGACCATAGATTGAAATCTGTCAGTGAGTAGTTTTACCCTTGCAGGCATAGACTTGCATCAGAGAAGAAGGTGTTGCAATCAAAGCTATTTGATGTGTAACACACGTCTATATTATGGCAACACAACCAAACCCACACACTCTACAGACCCTCACCGTTAAATTCCTTCCTGAGCGTGTAGTTTGGCGGGTGTTTGGGTGAACTGGCCAGCAGGTCGTCGAGGTTCTGGACAGGGAGGCTGTGAAGCTTCACCTCCTCTTCCTCCTGCTGCTGCTGTAGCTGCTCACCACAGCTGAACAAAACCATGCTGGGCTGCAGAGAGCTGCTCACCTCGGACACAGCTTCATCATCACCAGAAATTAATCGTTAGGAATGCGAAAGCAACATGATGCCACACATTATTGAAAGTGAGCTGAGCGCAGCAAAGTTACTTCATTTATGATCTGTTCCCACCTTCCGCCAGCTCCGTCCCAAACACCAGTGCCCGAGCACCGGACACACTGACGCAGTGCAGCAGCGGGCGCTGTCGAAGGTTGTGGTTGATGAGTGCGGCCTCCACGCCAACCGCAGCGAGACCCAGCCACAGGGCCACCACTAGAGGCTGGCTCTCCATGTAGAGGGCCACCACGTCCCCCTCAGCCCAGCCTTGTGCCAGCACCCAGTGGGCCACAGCATGGCATCGCTCCTGCAGCTCCCTGAAACTCCAGACCTGGAACCGAGTGAAAAGGGAAAATACAGTCTGTGCAGGGTGTTTGTGTTTCCTTTCCATTTCCAACATGTCTTTGTTGTCCCTAGCTAGACTCCTCACCAAATCTCCTACAAGAGAGCATGTGACTCCCAATTCAGCTTCTCCTCATTGACTCATGACTTCCAGTAAATTTTAGAATTGATTTATTAATGTTACTGCTGACTTTTAAGGCCCGTTCCGGACTAGCACCAAAGGTTATTTCGGATCTTTTACCTGAGGCCCTACTCGTCATCCCACAGGCTTGGCTGAGGACCAGAGGTAAACAGGCCTTATTTTCAAGGTTTCCACTCTTGGAAACAATCTCCCTGAGGAGATCGGACAAACTCAGACTTATCCTCTTTTAAATCTCTCTTAAAGACACACTTTTATTGTTGTGCTTTCTCCTAGTTCTGATCTTACCAACTAATGAAATCATTTAATGTTTTATATTATCTTGTTTTGACTCTTTTCTCATCTGTAATAATTTGTATTTCCGTACCTGTGTCTGTAATTGCTTGTAATTGTCTCTGTTTGTTTGCCTCCAATTTTGAAAGGTGCTTTTCAAATCAAGTTTATTATAATAAATTATTGGCATGTCCTCACCTCTCCTGTGGCCTCGTAGATCAAGGCTGGTTTGTCGGGGTAGCGTGTTACTATCTGGGCAAACAGGGAAGGGATGGTACTTCTTCTTCGCAGATTACTCTTCATGGAAAACCTCACTCGCAGTATGACAACCAGACACCTTTCACAGGAGGGAAAGACAGTTCAAAATAGGACTGAGGTGAAAAACACACATGTACAAGCATAGCCACACAAACTACTTACATTAAGTCTCTTTTGATGGTGCGTAGAGCCACATGCATGAACTCACAGAAACCCCTCGAGGCCACACAGAGCACCAGCCCCACCGGGAGTCCCCAGACCAAGGGGATAGACAGCAACTTTACTGCCCCCAAAACACTGAGGCACACTATGGCCCCACTAATCAGCTGCATATTGTTATCTGTGGAAATATAAACAGTGACTCCATGCAGCAATGCAACCAAAACAAACACATAACTTGTGATTTGATGAGAGGAAGCTCGACTGGACAGAAATTAAACCAATTAAAGAAATAAAGAAAGCACTTGACTCACCAGCAGTAATTGACTCTGAAGTTCCTCCACAGGTCCTTGGTAAAAGTCAGCTGAAGTTTTCAGTCGTGCCACAGCAGTGCAGCAGCTCAGACGAGCTATCTGATGTGCGCAGAGCAGTTGTTAGAGAGAAAATGCCTGATAAGTGGCTGCATGCAGCAGAGAGCAGCGCAGGTTACAACTCATGAAGTCCTGCCTCAGAGAGAAAATACTCCTGTGGTAGTCAGAGCCGCAGAGTGATTCATTACCCCTGGGGCAAGATGTGCTAAAGTCTGAGTTGTAACACTACAGAAATTGAGGTGGGATTGCTGGCACATGGAAAAGCAGATGGTGAACAACATTCATCCCCCCCAAAAAAATTTAAATAACCCTAACCCAAAAGAAGAAAATGAACTTGCACTGAAACTCTAGAAACTAATCAGAATGTTTGGCTTCAGTCTGTAAGGAGGAGATGGGGTCAAAAATTCTCCGGAATTTTGAAAGATATCATCACAATTGCCATAATTTTGGTGTGTGTGTGTGTGTGTGTGTGTGTGTGTGTGTGTTTGTGGATTGAGTTAAATCTTCATCCTCATGGTCATTAATCACTTCTTCATATATATGTTTGCTTCCTTTTTGGGTTCCTCATATATTCTCATATAAGCTCCTTTTAAGGGTACTTATATACTGTATATATTCTTGTCTCCTTTTAGGTTCCTTATATATGCATGGGTTATTTTTAACAATTGTCAAACTTATTGGCAAAGTGCAGGCCTTTATTCTAAATCACTTAAAGCAAAATATGGTTCAATGATCTTGCAGAAAAAGTCATGTCTGTCTGTGTCTGTCTGTCTGTCTGTCTACCTGTCTTTCTGTGTCCATCTGTCTGTCTCTCTGTCTGTCGAAATTAACTAATGTTAACATGCCACACACAGATTTTTCACATGAAGTAGAAGTAAAGGTTTTTATTAACATTTATTGCTACATATTCTTTGAAGAAAAAAAGTACCAAACATCGTACAACAAAACAAGTAGAAAAATAGGTTCAAATAGCTCAAAACTACAACATATATAGTACATTGTATCAATAAGAATCTTACATTCAAAAAATTCTGCAGACTGCAGAGTAGCTTTTTCACATAGAAATACTTTCTGCAATGCGTGAATAATCGTTGTCATTGGCCAAGATGCTGTGTTTTCAGTCACAGTTTAGAACCGTAGAACAGTTTAGATCCAATCTACACAGACATGGTGTTCATCAGGGTCTCCAAACCAAAGGGAGAAACAATTTCAACACAAACAAAACACATGAAAAGACAGATTTGAAATCCAAAATATCAAAACAATCAATGTCTTTTAGATAATCCAATCAATTTCTATCAAAAAGTAAAAAAAATTATAATTGTAAAATAAAACTGAGAGCTTTATTTCTACAAGTAAACTCTTCTGGTTCTCTAAGTGGGACTGGATGACTCCAGGATTTGCTGGACGATCATTTTGACAAAGACAAAGTGCAATTAAATCCAATTTGTCCAACTCCCATTTGACACACACTTCATTTCAGGAATGTGAGACCTTACACTCACTGACAGTGTGTCGAGGCACAGGCTTATAGTTATAATAAGTACATTTTCTTTCATAAACACGCCATGATTGCAGGAAGCTGCAGGCTTATCACAGGGGTGGGTCTGTTTTTGTGATTGGTCAAAGCTGTCACTTTGGACGAGATTTCTTTGTCACACATTCAAGAATAAAATAAGCTTCATAAAGTGGCGCAGCTCATTTGCAAGCCAAGATAGATTATTAAAAAACAGCCATAAGTGGGGTTTTTTTTTTAAATCACTTATTTTGTTTCAAAGCAAGTAACAACAGACATGAAAACCTTGCAGACGCCCACATGGGACTTGCAGGAGGAGCCATCAGAGGCACTTCATGGGTAATTTACATCATCGGTCAGTTGTTTCTTACTGTAACAGCACACTATTCAATACAGTACATGAAGACAAAGACATTCTGTGAAGCTCCCCTGAACAAAAATTCCCACCCGCGCATATATCTATATCATACATTTATATAAAATACAATGCAAAGTGTATGCTCGTGCTTTAAACATATTTCCTTGCAGCCTACATAACATAGACTTCATAGTCTGCTCTTGGAAAAATAAATAGTCTGCATCACTTTCACTTTCAACCACTCCCATGGGTAATACACTTAACAGTGATTTGTTCTGGCTGAACCGATAAGCTACTAAAATATCTTCACTTTCACTTACAGAGTTCCTGAATAAACACTTTAAGAGGTTTAGCTTCTCTTTGCCTGCTGTAACCATGAGAACATTTTAAGTGTAACCTCACACCAAAAGAGAAATTTAGTCATTATCAATACACTTTTATCTACCATTGGTCATATACATCATTTTCAGTGGGGGGAAATAAGAATATAATGAGGAAATAATTTCACACTTTGCAAGAGAAGTCCTGTTGGATTCATTCAGATTATTGGGTTTTTAGCGATAAGAATTGGCTTCAGTAGGATCTGACCGGCCTTGGACAGATGTGTTTAAAGATAGACTGCATGTAAAGATGGATGGGATGACTGCTTCCCTAAAAGTGAAACCAAAGTGTCTTAATCGCCCCCTGGTGGCTTGCTGCAATAAAGGCAAAAAAATCATGCCTCTCCCATGTTAGTGAATGGTACATGGACCAAATAAGTACACGTCAAATTTCCTAACCTCTTCTAAAAAATGGTTTAGGTATTTTAGGTCGTTTTTATCACACTGATGTTTATTCGTTTGTTAATTTTCGAGGTAAGTTTTCTTAGTTAGTAATTTGATACTATAAAAATGGGATAAAACAATCATGATTGACAGCTGAGACAGACTCATGATTGGTCAAACATAGGACCTCGCTATCTCCTGATTTTAACTCAAAATATATATCTGTAGCTCACAATGCTCAAGATGGCAGCGTTCATACCTGGGTTATTTTGGCTTTATGGACAGTGTGAGGATGTGGGGATGATTCATCAATCTTTAAAAGTCTCTGGTTTAGAGCAATGGTTCCCGTCATTTTTGTTTTGTGACCTTGGAACAGGGTCATTGTTAATTTCGATTCCCACTAAAAACTAAAAGAATATGTGAAAAACAAACACAAAATAAAAGTGATTTGGTTTATCAAGAATAAAAGATTGACGATGACTCTAACCATGTAGCATGAGATCACAAAACAGCAAGCCAGACTTTAAACTTACATTCGGGTGAATGTGTCATGACTGAATTTTAATTTGAAGGGATCCAAATCGTTCAAAGTCTTTTGGGGAGGAATAAAAGATGGAGCTCTTCATATTTGGGATTCACTGGTCTGCTGCCCGCTTCTAGAGCCCTGAGCAAACAGAAATAAGACACGTTAAAAAAAATTTAAGAAAATGTACACATGTCTGCAGTGGTGGAAGAAGTATGAGGACTCAAGTAAAAGTAGCTTTACCTCAATTTAATGAATATTTAACTAAATTAGATGTTTTTTATGTGATTATTTATGTGAAGTACCTTGTAAGATAAAAAATATAGTACTCACATTATTAAAGTATGGTATTAAAAGTAAAAAGTCGGCGCAGTGAAATATTATCGTGCTAAACCTTTAATATCATAATTGTCATTGCTGCTCCCTTCATCTCGGTCAAGCGTTTTCTTTTGAATAAATACTTTAAATATTGATATAGCTCTCCATTTATGGCAGACACTGTCTTTTCTCGTCAACGTTATGTTTGCTAAGCTTTTTTAGGAATCATAGGTCCATATCACTATAGAAAATAAATAAATAAATTCTTAAATACAGCAAAAAAATCGAGACATACAATCCCCACGCTTCTTCCATCACACTTTGAATTATGTGGAGTGTGTATATGTGTAAGTAACAGTAAAAGCTGAGTAAAAGTGATTATGCCTTGGAGGTGACAGAGTGGGTGTGATCACCTGATACTTACTTGTGACTGAGAACTGGAGGGATTGGTACTCGTGAGGTCCGAGTATCTCTTCTTCTGTGGTGTGCAGATGCAGGAGAGGAAATGTGCGTACTCCTCTCTCACCTGCAGGGGTCAGCAAAACATCAGGGGTGGAAACAAAAGTCATCACTCGTTTTCTACTTTAAAAAAAAAATGTTTATCTCTTACACATTTAACAGCTCCCAGTTACACGCACAACCACACGCACACAACCATACGCACACAACCACACGGACACAACCACACACACACACACACACACACACACACACACACACACACACACACACACGCTGAGCTCCTTATCATAACCGTAACTAACCCTTATCCTAACACAACAACCCAACCTAGCAATAAATTATTGTGTGTCATAGATAATCTTATGTGTCCTACCTGCTTAGACAGCAGGCAATGCAAGATGAAGATCAGCGCCCCCTGCAGACTGTTCAGAATAGTGAAGATATATGCGTACACCGTCCTGGTATGTACGGTGCCTTCTTGGAACAGTAAGGTCCCAAACGCCCACATGAGACCCAGTATACACATCTGGGCTATAGCTGTCACTGTGAATGCTCTGTAGGGGGGGGTGGATGTGGGCGGAAAGGGCAACAGATAGAAAATGAAAGAAGTGATTATCATGAGCTCCGACACACTGATGACTCAGTCAGCACCATAGTGTCTGGAAAAACCCCTGAAGAGTGAAAGCGGGAGAAGAAGGGTTCAACAGAGTATCTACAGGACACAGACATTTCTTTATTTCCTGCCAATTGAACATTTGTGGAAGAAAATAAATGCTGTTTCAAAAGTGGTTTCTGGCAATGTACCTCACATGGGCTCTTTGCAGTAAGCTCTTCAGTGATGTGTTTTTGTTATTCCTATGAATAGCTATAAATATACTTTATTTTAAGACACAGTGAAGATTAAGAGCGTATAAAAAAGGAACCAGGATCAGCACCGCTAAATCTGAGGCCATGACTCTTAGCAGGAAACCGATGGATTGCTTACTCCGGGTAGGAAATGAGTCCTTAGCCCAAGTGAAGGAGTTCAAGTACCTCGGGGTCTTGTTCGCGAGTGAGGGTACTATGGAGCGTGAGATTGGCCGGAGAATCGGAGCAGCGGGGGCGGTATTGCGTTCGCTTTACCGCACCGTTGTAACGAAAAGAGAGCTGAGCCGCAAGGCAAAGATCTCGATCTACCGGTCGATCTTCGTTCCTATCCTCACCTATGGTCATGAGGGCTGGGTGATGACCGAAAGGACGAGATCGCGGGTACAAGCGGCCGAGATGAGTTTTCTCAGAAGGGTGGCTGGCGTCTCCCTTAGGGATAGGGTGAGAAGCTCAGTCATCCGTGAGGAACTCGGATTAGAGCCGCTGCTCCTTTACTTAGAAAGGAGTCAGCTGAGGTGGTTCGGGCATCTGGTAAGGATGCCCACTGGGCGCCTTCCTTGGGAGGTGTTTCAGGCACGTCCAGTGGGGAGGAGACCTCGGGGAAGACCCAGGACTCGGTGGAGAGATTATATCTCAACACTGGCCTGGGAACGCCTCGGGATCCCCCCGTCAGAGCTGGTCAATGTGGCCCGGGAAAGGGAAGTCTGGGGCCCCCTGCTTGAGCTGCTCCCCCCGCGACCCGACCCCGGATAAGCGGATGACAATGAAGATGAAGATGAAGATGAAAAAAGGAACCATTAGGCTTTGATTTCAGTCACTTGGAAACAGGAACTGTGTCTTTCTGCAACCTCACCAAGAATTGACCAACCAGAGACTAATCTGACATTTAGACCCGATGCATTTTTTTCCAAAGACAGAAATCTGCAGTGGCCCTGGATTGACCTGAGGTTCCTCAATCCAATCAGAGCCTCAATAGCGGGTACCTCCATGCTGTTGAGGTTTTTGATGTTTTCTTATTTGATGTTGGTTTTACATTTGTCGTTGCGATTTGTTGTTGTGTTTTGTGGTATGTTGTTGTGTAGTTGTATCCCCATTACAGAGCAGAGGAAAATGGAAATATTCCAGACGTTCCTTCCATCCATGTATTTCTCAGTTCCTTTCTCAAACGTAAGTTTTACATTGCAGCCGCATGAGAGGACGCCCAAAAAAACACACTTTGTCACACACAGGAAAACAAAAAGAGGGACTCACTTGATTTTGTTTAGCTCGGAGAGCTCTGGGTTGAGGCTGGTGAACTTATGGGCGAGCTTCCAAACAGTGATGATGAAGAAGAAGACATTGATGACGATGATGAAGCACACAGGGCCGAGGAAACTCCATATGAGGCCGTGCTCTAGAGACAGCCAGCAGCTGGTTTGAAGGAAGGGGGGAAAACATGTGCATGATAAGGTTTTCTGTATAACAGACGGAAAACAGCAGGTCTATGTAATCCACTGATGTAATCGCTATCACACAAGCAAGATGTACAAACACACGGGCACACACAATTCCCTCTTCCTGTGTATCTTCTCCGGCTCTCTCACACACACCATACAGATGTTTTTTATCACAACCGAAATTATATTTAGCTTCACAGACTCACAATTTGTCAGTGCCGTATCCTTTTGGTCTGATAATGGCAGATATGATGACGATAACCAGGGGTATCCCGTAACCGGCGAGGAATAGGTACAGGGGTCGGATGGTGGCATTGAACACCAGGACCACCATTCGGTAGAGCTGCACGCCTTCCAGCAGCATCCAGGTGAAGACTCCCAAGAAGAGGTAATGGAGCATCGCTGCAACAAACCTGCAGCCGTCCTGCAAAGTAATGTGACAACATGGAGAACGACAAGATCAGAGCGGAAGGAGCCGCTGATATAAAAGTCTTTGAAACGGCATCTACTGCTGATGTTATAAAATCAATACTTGTCTGTATGACTACGTTAACAGCTTTTTGTAATGATAAGAAACTACTTAGATTAAGAGGTCAGTGTTGAAAGAAGTATTTTACATTTTTAAATGTTTTTGTGCTCCTCAAACATGCTATGAGTAAAACCTATGTAATCTGTCAGAATTAAATTATATATTAATTAAATAAAATATTAGTGCAGAATAATTCTAAACAAAATTCAAGTTTGAGCCACAGTTAAATATTTTTTTCATGCAGACTCAAGTCTACTTATCCATAAATCTATCTAACCTTGCCTTAGCTGCCTCACTGGCATCCAGTCTCAACACCTGATGTCATGGATGTCCTGTAACTTTCTGATGCTTTATCCAAACAGAACTGAAGAGACAGTGTTTGGACCTAAACCACACAGGTGTATTTCAGGCGTGAGGTTCTCAGGGTCTGCAGTGCACCCATGCAATTTGGAAGTAACCTTTAGTGACCTCACGTTCCAAACATAATTTAATAATATCAGCAAATCACTGATCATTCAAATCAGGAATATTGACAAGATCATATTACTCCTTTCATTCAAGAAGGCACAAATTCTCACTCATGCCTGTGTCCCCAGCTTTTTAGATTACTGCAGCTCACTGTGCCTCCAACTTGTGCAGCACACTGTATCTATAGGGTTCTTACAACAAGTCAAAAATATGATCACATCTCATCCATTGGTTTTAAAATGTCATTACTTTTTTTTAAATCCCTTGCACCACTCTACTTAAGAACTTCTCACCCCCAGCTCTTTGTACCCAGGGCAAGACTAGAGACACAGCGAGGTAGGTCAGTCGCTGTTGGGGCTCAACAACCTCCCTTTGTCGATCAGACAAGCCTCCTCATTATCCTCTTTGAAATCTTTATGAAATGCCTGTTAACAAGACACTTGTTGGTTTTATAGCTTTCTTTTATCCATTGACAAAAGTGTTCTACATATAAAGTCTATTTATGTCAAATATTCAATTAAGCACCTTAAAAACTGAACTTATGTTGACCTCACAGCACTGGATAATACACAGGTATTATTTTTGGCCCATTCAGGATTCAAACTCCTTGTGATGCCCATTTTCGGATATTACATTTTATTGTCTGAGCCTCAAGTATTTTTTCTTGTTTTTTCTTTGCCTCTAGACTACCACAATATTATTTCACTGTAATAGGACATGAAGACAATTTGAGGTTTATTCAGAGTGGCTGTGATATTTATAACAGAAAGGTGAGTGGAATAGGTCAACCCACTGGAAAAATTTCAATTAAACTACATTTTTATGAATGATAGGATCAGCAGTCTAGACAATTCCTCCACGTGATGAAGTCAATATGTGCTTTTAACGAACATACCACAGGCTCAGTTTGTGAAATGCCAGCCAGGAAGACGAGGTCGGCCAGGAAGAGGCAGATGCAGAGGTGCAGGTGGATGGTGGTGCGGGTCCCTTGGATGGAGCGGCAGAACATGAACGTCACGATGCTCAGCAACAGACACACGATGGAGATGATCAGCGCCATGTTGTTCACCAACAGGAGCCCAAACGGTTCCTACAGGGGAGAAGACATGTCAGATCCCGATGTGACTAACTACACTCATGAGGTGATGATTCACACATTTAACAGCTGCAAATAGAAACAGAGCTCGTGAGAGTGATGTCATGATTCTGTTCCTCGGTTCAGCTTTTGAAAGACTTTAAATTTTTTCTATTTGGACCCTTGGAGGAAACTATTTTAGGACTTCTGATGTGTTTGGAACTTTTTCTGGACTGTTTTTAATTTCTTTGTCAATCTCCTGTTTATGGCCAGCGTAAATTTGAGGTGGTTTGCTCTGTCACCTCCCACAGTCCAAAGACCTGCATATTACAGTTATGATTCATTGGACTTTCTATATTGACTGAAGGTGTGTCATTTTGATTTGTCCCTGTTTGTCCGGCAGCGACCTGTAAATCCTGCCAAATGTCAGCTGTGGTTGGCTCTAGCTCTCTTTCTGACCCTGAAAGGACAAGCGGTAAAGAAAATTGATGAATGGATCTTTTGTTGGACTCTTGTTGTGCTGACGGACTTTTTGTTGTCTCTCTATGTCTTGGCTTTTGGATGTATGTCTCGGTTCTTTTGTACATTCATAGAGATTTCCTGTTTTTTTCCTAGTGTCTGTGTTTCCTTTTGTTCAGTACGAGTTCATCTTGTCAGTTTCTCTGTCAGTGTTTTCTCTGTGTCAGTCAAATTAAAGACTCGGCTCTTAGTCTAAGTTCGTAAGTCATACCTGATTCTAGACTGGGCAAGTCATCAGTGTTTCACACATTAATTTAGACCATTTTTACTTCTGCCAGGGAGATTTTCATTGGTGTTTGTTTGATAGCACCATTGCACAGAATCTACTGGACAGATTATTACAAAACTTCGTGGAAGGATGTTGTGTGGGTCAGGGAAGAACCCATTAAGCTTTGGTGTAGATCAGGATCAGGAGGCAGATCCAGGAATCTTTGTCTTTGCCTTTAACATGTGAGATGACATTTTTTGACCTTTTCACATATTTTACAAGGCACAATTCGTTGGTCTTGATGAAAATAATGGGCACACTAAGGGACTGATATCTATGAGTGTGTTAAATTTGGTGCAGCTTGATAAGATTCAAGTAGACTGTTGGGCCTTGATGGTGTTAATGCGCTCTACTAAGTGCCATTCTTGTTGAAGAGGTTTTCAAAACATTGGTTTGTGTCGGCTTTACCTCAATGGGGTACAGGGCCATGAGCACAGCAAAGCTACTCAGATGTTCACATTTACACACAGTGTGTGTGGCGTTGGAGTGATGTTGATAGCAGCCATCTGTGGACCAGGCCTCTCTCTCAGTCCAGTAAACACAGATGTACCTCACCGCAGGGGACTCCTCTGTGTCCTACACACAAAACAAAACAAATATGTTTGTTTTATTCAGAGCCTCATATTTTATTACTCATAATTGTTTAAAATAAGTGACACTGATAGAAGAAGGGGGACACGTAGAAGACTGGGACAGGTGGAGCTACCTCTAAATGTCTGAGTGTGATGTGGACAGAGCGGCTCAGATTCTGAGTGGAGGGATTAGAGACCACAACAGACACGACTCTAGAGAAGATCTGGAAGGACGGATCCACGCCATCCTTTTTAGGTCCTTTGAGCTCCTCAAAAGAACGGTTCCCTGAGATCTTCAGGTTTTTATAGGTCAGCAGTGCAGCCATAGCAAAGCCTGTCAAAATCCAAAACAAAAAAAATGGAATTTCATGAACATGGCAGTCGTGACTTATTTGGCAGAAAGGTAGATGTGACTAAACGAGAGAAGAAGAGTTTACCAGGGTATGTTTCCATCCCAGATGCTGTTTCCCAGTCGGTGTCGAGTGTTGCGTTCTCATTGGTCAAATGGATCGCTCCAGTGGGTCGTGTGCTTCCCCTTTGAACAGCGATCTCTACATCTGTTCCATCAAACAACTCATTAGAAATAAACCTGCACATCTGAAATTAGCTTCCAGAAGTGTTTCCACTTTCATTCATTCATTTATCATTAAAGTTAGTGGCCCGTGCGATTTTACTCGTTCTATGCAGATCTGTGCCGATGGAGACTGTTACCTGTCTCGGCGGTTTCTATCTTGGTGTAGTTTTTTTTTAGCTGAGGACCGATGAACATGATGGAGTTCTCCAATGTACCGAGCAGCAAACTCACTTCCTCAGCACTGTCTGGACGACCGGGGGACAGGACAGCATCGGTGGCTGTGAAAAGTTTCTGTTGCAGCACAAAGGAGAGTTGGTTGTGTGTGTGTGTGGGGGGAGGGGGGGTTAAGAATATTGCATGTATTTGTGTGTGTGTGTGTGTGTGTGTGTGTGTGTTTGTATCTGATTTACTGACCTCCAGTAGCGCCTCTCCGTCAACCTTCTCTTCACCGGCGGCACTTGGATTGGACAGGGCCAAACAGCTGTTTCTCATCATGGACAAAATATTTGCCAACAAGCCTCGGGGCGACTGAGAGAGAGAGAGAGAGAGAATAATGAGAACCTTCAGCCCTATAATAAACCTCATGCACTAAACCCTGCATGGCCACAGGGTAGTCTAACTAAAATTCAATCAAATAAATGCTGCTTAGCAGGACACTTGACCTATGGGATGCTGGACTATAGCTAACCCTGCATTTAGAGTTGCCTACAGGAGGACGAACACAAGAATAAATCCGGTATAAAACCATTAAACATTTTATTTTTTTCTTGACGTTGCAGTTTTACATCATGCCACTTGCAGCTTACCTGTGTAGGTCCATTCTCAGCACTGAAGCCATCACATTTAAGCTCTGGAAACAGGAAACATCACATCAGAACCTGTGAGTTTGATGCTTCATCACAGTATGCACATAAAGCAGAGGAGCGTTGAAATCATTGCTGTTGTCTTGTTAGGCAGAAACCACAGAGTATTGTGACTCAGATAAGTCACCATGAAAAGCAGTGTGCGCCTACACTGACCTGAACACGGCGTCCTTTTGTTGCCGTAGTTGGTGTATCCCTTTGGACACTGGCACCGGTAACTCCTTTCATCGTTCTTGCACGTTCCTTTCTCGCCGCAGATGTTGTCTCCTTTAATTTCAGCTTCCGCACATGTATTTATGGCTGTCAAAGGATAATAGAAACAGTTCTGAATATAAAATGTATGGCTTTGGTCCATAATGGAACAAACATCAAAGTGTCTGAAGGACGCTGGTGACATTAGGATCTTTCTTTCATGTTAATCAAAACCTGCAATTCGAACTGGCAGGAGGAAGGTGATGTCCTTGTGGTTGAGACACTTTTAAGCTAAATCTTAATTGGAAAAAAAAGATGCAGGACATTTCCAAAAATCAGTTCCAGGCAGATAGATTTCAATTTTTTTAAATTTTCCTCAGGTGGAGGGAAGCTATGGGGCCCCTGGTTCTTGAACGATTGGGCTAGTTTCCGTGATGTTTTGGCATAATTTCTGGTTAGAGGGAGCAAATTGACATGTGTGGACATCTTAATATACAGTTTATGGTATAGCAAGACAAAACTGTAAATACTCACTTCTGCACTTTTCCGTGCCGTTGGGGCTGACGTAACCAAATTGGCAGGTGCAGTTGTAGGACCCTATCCGGTTAGAACAGCGACCAGCATGACCGCAGATTCCAACCTGATCGTTACACTCGTTGATATCTGACAGAGTGAAGATGGCAGTAACAATGAGTAAAGAGAAGCAATCACTGGATGCACACACACACACATACACACACACACACCTTGGCACTGTCCAGTCGTCGCTGTGAAGCTGACGGTCCCAGCAATGTTCTTGAAGCCAGATAAGCACACACAGTAGTAACTGCCATGGGTGTTGTAGCACATTGCACCTTCTCCACATTGTACTTGGTCATCGTCACACTCATCAAAATCTATAGATTTGAATAAGAAAACAGGAAGCAGAGAGGACAATACATCAGAAAACATGATATTTTAAGCAATCTCTCTAGTCATCATTGTTTTTTCTACCTCCTCTGTACAGCATGATTACCAGTCCCAAGTTACGGCACAGCCGTCAGGGCCAGGAATATGTAGTTATTTTAGCTGCTTGCTTTAGAATTGTGCTGATCTAGGAATCGAAACTTCTTCTACTGATGTTTTCATTGTAAATTGCCCTGGAAACGAGCATAGCTTCAATGCCTAAAAATGGAAATAACCAAGTTGAGTGGCATCAAGAACATTTGTTTTCCTGGTTCACTAGGGGGGTGGCAGAGGAGGTGGTTAAAATTAGTGGTCATAGCAGATTATTACCAACACATGCACGCCCTTCGGTGCTGATGAGACCCTTCCCACATTGAGAGAAACAGTTCCCCAGCATACACATCCAGCCTGCAGGGAAAGAGAGAAAGGCCAGTTAGTTTCATTTGACAGTTGAGGGAAACGCTGGCAAGGATGAGGACGACATGGTAGTTAACTCTTGTCCTAAGGGAGGTTTGAAAAGGACACTTCTATTTGATGAGAACAGGCCTTCAGAGAAAACAAAGTTGCAGCACCGTGAGTGGGCCACTTTGTAAAAAACTGCACACTTCCTCATATTCGCCCATGCACATTGAACTGTCTGTACACAGCCCGGTTTTAACATCAAAATATTACAAAACATCCTGAGAGTCCTTCATGGACAACGAGAGATCACCTTGGTCACCATGGGGCTCCTAAGAATCACCCTTTAGATCATCAGCCCCTATAGTCTAGGCAAAGTAGAGTTTTACGACCGACTAATTGTAAAATAAGGCAACAATACATCCAATAAGGCCAGGCAACAATACATCCCATTGGGGTTATTTTTTTCCTTTACTCCTATCAAAATGAAACTTTACACAATGAAAGTATCCATGAAAAGTAATAGTTTTTGTGTTACAAGTTTCTTTAAAAAAGAATTTGAATATGCAAATGAGCTATACACTAATTGAATATGCCCAAAATACACTCAAATAGGCTTAATTCTTTCCTTTACTCCTACCACAACACAACTTTACATGGTAAAATTATACAAGAAAAGTAACCTTTTTATATAACAAGTTTCTTTTGAAATGAATTTGAAAATGCAAATGAGCTCCACACTTACTGAATATGTCCTAATTTGCATAGGCAGAAACTCCATTCATATGTATGGCAAATACATCGGCCAAATCTTCATCCAATCATCCCACTGCCAATGGCTGATGGCAAGCTGCCTTTAGACTGGTCTCTAATCCGAAAACCGCCTCCGCAAAATGGCTCTGAAAATATTTGTCTTTTTTTACCCAAGGAGGACACCGGTGGTCACCTTGGATTCATGGCAACTACTGTGATTCCAATAGACACAGCAACAACAAGCATGTTCCACTTCTCAACCACTGCTCCTTGTGCTGAGTATGTTCACAACACTCCACGCCGCTAAACACCTCTTTGTTGAGGTGTTGCTGATCGACAGCATGATTGTGGATTGAGTTATCGGAGTAGTTTCAATAAAATATTGATGCGTTAGCAAATGTTTTTACACTCAGTGGAATTTAACATGTAGCCAAATGCAATAGTTTGTGTGTCTGTGCTCTGAAACGAGTGACAGTCTCTCTCTCTCTCTCTCTCTCTCTCTCTCTCTCTCTCTCTCTCTCTCTCTCTCTGACTCTCTCTCTCTCGGCTCCTTCTACATATGGCGTAAGTCACAAAATACACCCAGCTCCCTCCCCGGGGATCGAACACAATAAGCCCTCTGTTGTTGTGTGATGAGGCCGGAGCTCCCACAGTAACACCACTTTACCAAAACCAGACAGAGTGACTGTGTAAAACGGTGTGATTGTATCCAACCAAATGACCCCACAACTTCAGACAGACACAAGGCCTGACTTCATGTGACGTTTTATTAATCAGCGCCCACAGTGGTTAATAAGAATAGTTTGTCTCTAACAGAAACCATCTCCTCTGCCTCTGTGCGAGCTGTATGCGCTGTACTTCTCTAGGTCTGGCCGTCTTCCTGTTGCTTTACATTCGGGCCTGACAGAAAGCGGAGGTTTATAAACTCACTTCTCCTTCTGTGATCTCCAAAAAGTGATTCATGCTTTCACTACACCTCTGCAGGATTTCTGTGAAGCTGTGTTTACATGATCGCTCACTCTCAGGGTGTTCAGAAGGCACGTACGCAAGATCTCATCTCCCATATCTCAGCTTCCCTTCGTTGGGCTGTCTGCATGTTTAAATATTGCGGTTGACCTTCATGGCTCCAAGGTTTGGCACCAAGCTACTTGACTGAGCTTCTAAATCATTCCTCACTGATATATAATGATGAGGCCCTGTTAGACTCGATAAAGACTGACCAAAGGTGACAGGGACAAATAGTTTAACTGAGGAACTCGGAACTAAAACTTCCCTGTTTTTAAATCATCTCTCAAAACCTACTTTTACCAAACGGCTTTTACTTGATTGTTTTAACCTGCTCTATTTAGTTCTTTTAGCCTGTTCTTTTGCCACAACTTTCGTTAGTTTATTTCTTGTCTTTGATTCTAGACATTTTATCAGGCTTTATAAAGAGCTGTCTCCGAGATCACAAGCAGCTAAACTCTAACAAAAATGTTGGATTTAAAAACACTCCTTCAGACTTATGTGACATTGTCGTGCTGAACGATTTTTGTGCGATAATTGACTTCTGACCTTTGGTAATTGATTAACCACACAGTAAGTTGTGTTGTAATCGCACACTGTGCTTCCTGTATAGGACAAAGCCAAACAGTTTAAATCCAATAATGTATTATGTAATACTGTAGCAACCAATTGCCTATTTACACATCTAGAAGTTGCATATTGTCTTTGTTACTACAAACATAAACTAAACCGTGTGACCCAGAAATTATGTTTTAGCTGTGATTAGGAAACCAAACTGGGGCATGGTGAATGAGTAAAATACACTTATAAAAAAATAATATTACTTGTATTTTTAAGTATTCCACTTTGCACACACATATCAACTATCATAGTACAGTTTGTATAATCTTTAAATTATTGTAGTGAACCATGGTCATTTTTTGTATTTGATATATAGCATGAATAACATTTCTATATACTAAGTCAACTACTGGAGTCTATACTGGTGTAATAACAATAACATCTGCCTCAAATCCTCCTAAGAGGTTTGTTTAAAAAAGGCTCATGTGTTCTTCCTGTGGTGACTCTGACGCCATCAGACCTTGTTGCGGATCAAGACTCCATGTTTGTTTGACAGCATCAGTGCAGTGACAGAGGTTCTTACACCACAGCAACCACCCTGACCTCCACCCACACTTCCCCACTGTCATCAGTGCTGCACAGCGCTCAGTGTCTGACAGCGTCAACATCACTGATGCAGCCCAGGTGACCTATAATCAACTTTTTATAATCAACCATCCATCCACTGTCTATTCATCGCTTTAATGGTAGGAGAGGGGATGCAGCCAATCCCAGCTGACACTGGGTGAGAGGAAGGACTGAATATAAAGAGAAACAACCATTTACACTTACACTCACATATTTGATCAATCTAGAGTCCTAAAACCAATCTACATGCCTGTGTACTGTGGGATGAAGCCACACAGACACATGGAGAACAAGCCAACTCCACACAGAACCAGGATTCAAACAAAGAACTTAAGCTTATTTAAAATCCAGAAATTCAGAAATGGAGGCTCTTCTAATGGGATACAGTATGTCTAGAAAAAAGTAGGAGTACATCATCTGAGGTCTTACACAACGTTTATGCTTCCCTGTTCTTTTCTGAATCCTCACCACACACACACAGACACACACACACACACACACACACACACACACATACACAAACACAAACACACACACACACACACACGCTCTCCACTCTTATTTAGACACTTACCAAGAATGAGTAGCTCCTTATTCCCAACCCCCATGTCAAAGTGTGTCCCACACAGATGACAACTTTGGCAGAACAATGTATCAATTTCCTGATGTCCTGTGATTAAAGTATTAGGTCTTCTCACAAAAAACTCCAGAGAGATATGAGGATTTTCAAACGCTGTTGTCCAAGAGCGGCAGAATCCACAAAGTATGAATCAAAAGTATGAAAGAGTTGAAAAGTAATAATGAAAAAGATCATTCCTGGTTGTAGAGGTTATATCTAAATAATATGTGTGGCAGCAAAAATAACAGCAACCCTTCTGCAGATTTCTTCCTCTCTGATTCAGATTCAGACTCTCAGTCTGAGCACACCCTGCTCCCCCACCTCCCTCTCCCTCTCTCTCTCTCTCTCTCGCTCTCTCTCTCTCTCTCTCTCTCTCTCTCTCTCTCTCTCTCTCTCTCTCTCTCTCTCTGTGTTTCCCTCCCCTTTGCTTATAAGTGTAGCCTTGACTCCCTCACCGTGCTCTTTCTTGCTCTTTCCCCTCACTCCATATTCTTTTCCATGTGTTTCTCACAGTGGCACCGTATCACATTGCCCCGCACAAACCCCTCCTCTGTCTACACCGCCGTCTTTCCACATCTCCCCCCTCTACGCTCCACTGTGGCCTCTATTTCAGGAGCTATTCACGACACTCTCATGAGAGACAGAGAAAGAGAGGAGGGGGGGAACAGAGACTGTAGAGAGGCCAGTGACTAACACTCCAAACAGCTGCTGCTTTACTTGAGCTTTGCCAGTAATCGTATATCCGTTCCCTTATATACTCCCCCGATTCTTACTCCACCCAATCTGCCTACTCCTCTTTCTCTTCCTTTCTCAGTATTCAGCCTTTCACCCAGTACTAGTGACTATCCATTCTGCATGTACTCACAGGCAGAGGACGGAAGCAGGATAAACAAAGTTCTTTTACTGGCATCAAGCACCGAGCTGAAACTTCCCATGCTCATTATCATTACATCAAGATAATAATGACTCAGCGAGCATAGTCCGTTCATGGAAGTGTAAAAATGCTAGAAAGTATGTGAAGACAGAGCAGGACATTTCTTATTTTGAATCCATTACATTCTGCAAGTCAACGTTAGCTATACATAACTTTTTTACATTACATTTCCTTTAGCTGACGCTTTATCCAAAGCGACTTACAATAAGTGCATTCAACCACGAGGGTACAAACCCAGAACAACAAAGGTCCAGAAAGTACAATTTCTTCGAAAAAGCTAAAATACAAAGTATTATAAGTAAGTGCCATTAAGTGCTTCTAAATTGTTAGTTTTAAATGTTATTCAAGGTATAGTCGGAAGAGGTGTGTTTTTAGTTTGAGGCGGAAGATGTGTCAGCTTTCTGCTGTCCGGATGTCCATGGGGAGCCCATTCCACTATTTAGGAGCCAGGACAGCAAACCGTCGTGATTTTGATGAGTGTTAAGCTCACAGTGAGGGAGCAACAAGCTGATTGGCTGAAGCAGAGCGGAGTGAACGGGCCGGGGTGAAACGTTTGACCATGTCCTGACTGGACCCGATCAGTTCGCTGCACGGTACGCAAGATGTACTAATGTTTTGAAACCCCCCCCCCCCCCCCCCCCCCGTCCCTCTCATTAGCTGTTGATACGTCTGTCAAACTTCAATTCAGTTTGATTTCAGACAAGCACTCGCCCCGGATATTCTCCTGAAGTTATCCGGAGGGGCTGTATGTGTGAGTGGGCGCATTAATGACGTCTCTAACACGCATTCATATCCATGACATGTTTCTGGCTGACATTTCATAAGACGTTAATACTGCCCCGCTGTCATCCATTGTGTCTACACTCAGCTTTAGTGACTGACCAACAGACAGGGTAACCAACGGATGACCGTTATCTGAGAGTTAAGTCGGACATAATGAAAGGTTAGAAACTTCCCCTGACTTCCCCTGACTGCACCTCAAGAATGAAAGAATCAAAATATCAGATTTTTGAATGAAGCTGTTTACAAAAGGTATTAGTATCTATAACTGCTTTCAGACATGCAATAGACTCTGTATAGTCTCTTGAAATTATGCAGAAGGGCCGTGTGTGAGAATGCACAAATGGCTGAGTCAACTGCCCTGGAGATTTTCCTCCCCGCCCATGTTTCAAACACGTTCATATGCAAGTGTGAAAAAGCCGAAATGATTACATATATCAAAGGAGGGAAAAGAGGAACAAAGCACGTAGATGACGCAGATGAATATGTCAACTTGGAAAGGTTCCAGAGGTTTTGATGATCAGTGTGCTTTGTGTTCAAGCTTGGCCCTTCGAATTTTCTTTGGACTTGAACCAGGTGAGTTTAATGTTGGTCCAACCTCCATAAATTCTCCAATTGTGTCTCACGTCAGGAAAAAAATGAATGGGGCTTCAGGTAACAAAGGCTTAAATAGCTCAACATTACACACTCATATTTCCACATAACCTGGTTTTACATTGCAGAAGAAAGGACTTTTAAGGACTAAATGACAATGTTAACGAAACGATATCTTGGGTAACTGACGTGTCACTTCCCAAATCCAGTGAAGAGCAGAACGGAGCCGCTGTGATTCAAATATGACATAGAGCACTTTTCTTAAGTCAAAAGTTCCTTCATAGAAGAAAAAAATGCAGGGGTCAGTTGATATAAGGTGCATAAATATTACAATTGATGTGTTAATTATGAACATTCCTCTTTTAATGTCACATGTGAAAACCAAGAAGACTAATGCAGCGGGTCAATGATATACTGCCTTCTGTTATACATAACATTCCGTTACTACTGCAGGTATAGTGAGCCACATAGCCTGGCCTGCAGCGGGAGTGAGAGCACTTAAACACTTACACATTTGCACTTGGGTTTTGGAAAATGCTGATTACTAGTTGGCACTCTGTTTAAATACAGAGTGCTGCTCTTACCACCGCTCCACATGCACATTAAAAAAGGGTCAGATGACACATCCCAGCACGGCTGACCCCCCAAAAAAAGAGAAATACCGCAGCTGTGAAAGAGAGGACACTGCAATCCAGATGGGAGGACGATCAACCAAAGAAGTTAGGGAACTGAGAGTAAGAAGACAGTGAACATAACAAACGTGATCTAAGTGTAGACATAGGTCAGTTATGAAGCACTAAAAACCACAGGTCTCAACCGCAGATGGTGGAAATGCTCAGATGCTCTTGTTGCAAACTGCAGTGAATGATGCAGAGCTTCACAGCAGTTGCACAACATACCCTGCTGTATCCGCTGCACACAGCATCAGCACTTTCCACCACAGGCAGATGGGCTAGCATCAGATGTCATCTCATACACGGGTAGAGAAACTCATGCTGATACGACCTCTTCTCCTCCCCTCAGTCTCTCGTCGTCTGTCTGTCGGGGTTTTCCTAAGCACCGACTTGACTCTGTTGCAGTTTTTCATCATATTCTTGCAGACAGAGCAGAGGGCCAGACACACTGAGACGAATGGGCAAACGCATGGAGACAGATGAAATCACAAATCGCTTGAAGGCAGGAAGAGGATGAGAGAATTAAAGTTCACGTCCCTTCATCGTCTGCAATAAACAAAAAGCTAAATGAAAGCAGACGCAGCTTGTTAACAAGACGCTGGTGTGCGTGTGTGTGCGTGCGTGTGTGTTTGTGTGCCTGTGTGTGTGTGTGTGTGTTTGTGTGTGTGTGTGTGCCATACTTGTGTTTATTATGTCTTTGGGACCTTTTTCAGCCACAATTAGTGACTTTGTCAGGACCAGTTGACTTCATGGGGACCAACATATGGGTTAGCTTGAATTGGTCATGGTTAAGGTTCGGGAAAAGGTTTTGTTTAGGCTGTCCACAATGAATTGAAGTCACTATAGTCTCTAACAAGGACAGCCGTCCAAACACGTGTTAGTGTTTGGACGTTGTTTATCCATCGAGCTCTTTTTGTTTGTTAATGTCTGCCTCTCATTGAGTGTCAGGTTGCTAGAACCATCTGTAACTTTACTGAACCACTTGGGGTGTGTGTGTAAGTGTGTGTGTGTGTGTGTGTGTGCGCGTGTGTGTGTATGTGTGTGTTTATGCTCTGATGCTGACAGCCACTGAACATTAATCCCAAACACATTTAATGAACGTCTGTCCACTGTGACCGGCAGACATGACCCAAAAGGGGAAATGACGTGGGAAAAATGTGATCCTTCAGAGGAGGAATGTAATTTATACAAGACTTACAAGTTTTGAGGAAGCTGCAAGGCACCACTTGACCTTCTGCTTGGGACCTGCATGCATTCATCAAATCAAATCAAGGTTATTCTTGAATCACATTTAAAACAAGCATAGTTGACCAAAGTATTGTAGAATAAAACACCAATACCAAGATGAATTCACAAAGCAAGTAAAACTTTGTCAAGGGCTCATTGTTGTGTTCATGAGAGTTTGATGAATTATCATTCGATAACTGATTTGACTAAAATGGTTTGAACCCACTTGTGTCTTTGCTGCATGTCTTCCCGACTCTGTCTCCCACGCTCATACTCATACGAAATACACCTGAAACGTCCACAAGAACATTTTGAAAGGGGGGGTTTCTTGATCAACAGACAGGTTTTAGTACCAACATGCCAGGTAAAGGACAAGACAACCTCGTGGGACTTCAGAATAGGTCTTTATATATATCAAATGTATCAAAGTAAAAATAAAAGTACCACATCAACTTTTCTACCTGAATAAATGTAAGCAAGTAATTGCTTTTAAATTTACTGCATTATTATTACGGTCTACTGCATTATTATTAAGTCTCAGCCTCTTTTGAGTACATTTCAGGTGTTTCTTCACCAGTGATGCTGCAGGCACTCTTTGCTTTCATTGGAGAAGGCGGGGTCTAATCCTACCTGTCCGCTCTGATCGGATCAGTGAGATCTAGAAATTTTGTGGAGTAAGAAGTACAGATATTTGCTGACTAATGCAACGGAGTAAAAGTGAAATTTACCCAGAAGTGCAGATACTTGAAAACTGTACTTACGTACAGTAATGAAGTAAATGTACCTTGTTACGTCCCACCACTGGTGGATGGAAACTACAGATGGGAATGATGAGGACATTCTGGATAAAATTTTGATTTAAAAAAGTTAAAATAGATTTTTAACCTGTAAAGTAAAGACACATTTACATCATGATCAACACATATTTATATTGTACTGAATGTTTCTGCAGAATCAAATATTTATTAATGTTTGTTGACTTTTCAAACATTTATATCATGAGACATTAATACAAGAGAGATCTTGTAAAAACAGAGCAATACATAAGATTTAGCAAAATAAAACTGAAGCAAACTGAAACTCTCCCCTGATCTGTAAATGAGGGGTAACTGGGAAAGGAAATATTAATCAACTACAGACCAACTGTCAGTGACAGTGTAGGATAAAGTAATTCATTGTCATGGCACGCTGTGCGTCACCGTTGCTCCGCTGTTACATCACATGACTATACGGTGGAAAGTTTAAGTCCTTTGATATAATGCTGTGGAATAAAGCTTTATAATACTGACAGATGTTACAGATGTTAGTGCCCAGAGCCGCAGGCACACACACTCACACAAGAAGGATCTTTCCATAAGGAAACAGGCTCAGGGACAGACAAGCGCTGGTCAACTATTTCATTTTCCACTGTGCGTTCCTGGACGAGGGTTGACTGTCGTTTAGTTTGAAAAGTGAAAGGCTTTCACACCTTTCTCTCAAGCTGTGCTCTGATGCCACTTCCTCTTCCCTCCCCCTCATATCCTTTATTTCATCTCTCTCTCTCTCTCTCTCTCTCTCTCTCTCTCTCTCTCTCTCTCTCTCTCTCTCTCTCTCTCTCTCTCTTTCATCACTTCTCCTTTGCCTTGTTCATTTGAGTAAATCTCCTTTTGACACTTTTCACCCACCTATTCGATTACCATCTGTGTCCACCGCTCCATTAATGGGAGGCAGGTTTTGCAGATTCTTGCTCTTGAGGAAAATGTACAGTAATACACTCGGTGTGAATAATTTTGATATGCTTTTTCTTGTTTCATTTCCTATTATGGGCATATAAATCACATGTTCTTATATTTCATGATTATTGATGGTGGCTCGCTAATAGTCACAGAGCAGATATTGCAAAGGACACAGCTTATTTCATTTGATCACATTTTCGTGTTTTTTTGGAGGAAATGTTGTTCTGTGAACACAATTCTTTCCAATATACTTTTTATTAGTTAAAACTTATATTGTATAACGTTTGGATGAACAAAAAGAGGAGATAAAGTGATGTGCTGTACATGCTGTACCAGATCGGCTGCGTCTTTGGCTTTCGATCAGTCTGCACGTCTCCCTCTGTCTTGTGCTTTTATACTGCGTATTTTTAGACAGATGTTGTTTTTTTTTCCCCCGAACCTCAAGCAGTTTCATTCTGAAGCCACAATCACCAGTGACATAATGTCAAAATGAAAAAGAGCAGGGTAGTAGAAATGTGCGATTATTGATGCCTATTATGTGGTTTGTTTTGACAACGCCCCGCAACAGGCAGCAGCTGCAGAAGCCTCTTTGCAGCGGCATGAAGCTGGCACTGTTTTAATGTGCTATTTTAAAGACTGCGAAACAAATACAATCAGAGAAACAAAATTAACAAATCAACGAGACAAACATTTGTTTTCTCAGTTTTTGTTCTGTATCTGAGGTCAGACAGCAGAGTCTCTGGCAACAACTTTACTGCCGAGAACGGAGATAGCTGAAGTGGAAAAAAATATAGATGCTCAAAGTGCAAATGCAAGCTCGATGACAAGTGTCAAACTCACACACACTGTACCTCTATGTGTGTGTGTGTGTGTCTGAACGTGTTTATGTGTGTTTATCAGCATTTCCCAACAGTTTCAAGAAAGCTTGTAAAACAAAAATAAGGAAGTCAATATTGAAAGTCAACAACTCTTAAGAGCAGTGGTAACCTGCCTTTTTGGCTTGTGTGAAATAAAACTTATGTTCAATTGAAATCTCTAGTCAGTTTTCAAAGTTGAAGTAAATTAAAGTATAAAATTGTCATAAAGTGAGGCATTTTTTTTAAGTCTTAGCTTGAAAGTATTCAGTATTTTTACAAGAGAAGAACAGTGAGATTAGCTTCAAGAATATTAAAAGAAGATTATATTTTCCCTTCTCTTCCCTCACATTTTTTTAACCAAGGACAGCCTGAGTGGTCACGTCCTCATGACTGGGATTAGCACAGATTTTCCTGTCTGTAGATATATTAAGATTGTGTTCTTTTTTTCCTTCATATCATGGAGAAGGCTATACAAATAGTTCTTCTGCGTCATGCAGCCTATTTTTCCTTCCTATTTGACCAAGAGAATATCAGCAGTCAACCCCCACGTTCACTGATAACTTCTTCAGTCTGTGCAGGACAAAAATGTAACAGTTAAGCACCATTTTCAAACAGTGTGCGATCAGATTGAAAGCAAAGTGTAATATGATCTGCAGCCGACACAGTACAGAATGTAGTGTGTACCATATCACAATCAGTCTGCATTTATGTACATGTCCTGCAGAATCTGGTGAATAAACGAAAAACCACTGCTGCAACACCGCAGAGCATCTGAGTTGGCCCGGTGGAAACCATAGCGAACCGACTCAACAGCCCCCCCCCCCCCCCACCTACCACTTCCACACTCTCACCTCATTGGTTCCTTCCTGAGTGACCTGGGTATCTTACCTAATACAGCAGGGACGTCCCTCTTAGTCTTTTTCCATTGCAATAAAAGTTTTTCATTATTATTACTACTGTAATACAGTGTGAAGAAAAATGAATATGTTTGACTTTGTTTCCTCTCTTTAGCTGATACAACCTTGACACCCACCGTCTGCTACCTCTTTCTGTCCCCCCCACTTAAGGGCCAACATAAGCAATTTGTGGTCCAGAGTAGATGTAGCACAGATGTGTACTCCTGTGCTAATGTAAATGAACGTGATGCTTCTGAAATCATGACAAACTGTGTGTGTGTGTGTGTGTGTGTGTGTGTGTGTGTATGTGTGTGTGTGAAAATCCTACCTTAGGAATGTCATCTGCACTCCTCTCTGTTTACATCAGGCTCCATTAGAGAGCACATATAGTGTGTTAACAGTTTAACTCTCTGTCACTGACACACTCTTGTCCTCTTTCCTACCTCAATAGTTCTGTATCTCTCTAAACTAAAAGATGATGTGTGTAGACTTCCCTGCTCTTCTTTTCCTCTCCTGAGTTTTGTCTCCATCATCATCCCCCCCTCCCTCGGTGGCTCTGTGAAGTGAGGGGGTGGAGCGAGGTGAGAGAGGGCAGATGTTTCCTCCCCCGCTTTGAAGATGCTTGTAAAGATAGAGGGGAATAGTGGAGAGGGCTGAGGCCTGTAACTCCATGGAGGTTGGGCGGTTTTTACGAAGAGGCCACAGTCACACGTGGCAGATCGAGCCCCCCTCGGTCCTGGCAGCAGCTCGTGGAAATGGTCGTTTTTCCATCCAACCGGCCATAAAACCTAAATGTCGAGCTAACACCTCATATAGTCAGAGCTGTTTTAGATTGTATGCAACCATTGGTGCGTCCTCTTGCAACACGTTTGTGTGATCAAACTGAACTTTGCCCGTTCAGGAGGAGTTTACAGTCCCTATTTACACAGAGGGCTGCAGTGATCAGACAGATGCCTTTTCTCTTTTTTGGAGAGGACGACGTAGAGGCATTTGGAAAACAATAGCTGGACTGTGCACTGCATCTGTCCCTCTGCTTATTAAGGGGCTGAGGGCTCAGATTGCTCTCCTTTGGCTAAGAGACAACAGGAGTGCCTGAAAGCTACACATTGCCACCATGTGGTGGAAGAGTTCTCACCTCATGCTCAGGTTCAACCATGTGTTTCACAATTTAAAAGAAAGCAAGGTCCTCCCTGGCCTTATGTGCAGTTTAAAGTCAAATTAAAAACATTCGATATCCACAATACTGGAAAAGATCCAAGTGATTTTGTTATTTATTTACATGGTCAAATTAAAATAAGCCTGATGGATCACAGCAATTTTACCAATACAATATGATATATCTAATATAACGTCTATGTTTTGCATTGAGTGGTGTTCCCATTTTACATTGGAACTAGAATAGTACAAAGAGCCCAATAGTCCCCTTATGAAACCAAATTTAAATTCACTGGATTTGTAATCAAATATGCACCAAATTGCATCATAGTCACCTAAATAGGCCAGATCAAGATTTTATCAAGATCCATGAATTGTTCCCTGAGAAATTCTGTTTAAATAAAGTGAATTCATAATTGCTGGATCCGTCCCCTGATCCAGATCCACACCAAAATGTAATCGGTTCTTCCTTGAACCCCAACACATCTTTCTACCAAGTTTCATGGTGATCGAACAGACAAAACTCATTCAGATAAAAACATAATAATTATTTACCTAATTGCAAGGGAAGACTTGCAGTTAAGTAAACAGATTTGAGTGCAGGTGACATTCCTTTATAGACTTACTTTAATAACTTTTATTTACAGTCCCTAACTTGGATACACTGTAAACAACAGTTTCATAAATTATTTCCAACTTTATTGATTTAGTATTCAGTGGCACAATAAAGACAATTTCTTATTATATCAGATTTTTGCATGTCTTGGGGCCTCCTTTCAAAATTGAACAGTGAAACAGCGTAAACTCAGCAGATGCCATGAAGGGAGACAGACGGACGGACGGACGGACGGACGGACAGGGGGGGGGGGGGGGGGGGGGGGGGGCATTCCAGCAGAAACACTCCCACAGACACTAGCATGTCTGACGTCAACACAGGCTTCCAAAGAAAAGCTCACTGATTTGTGACAGAGGCAGCAATAGCAACAGCATCCCTTTTTTATAAACAACAAAAATTAACTGATATGCACAATAGTACCAAACGTCTAAACCGTGTTGCTGTCTTCAACCTTCATTCATCAAAGTGTGAGAATCGATAAATATAATTCTGTGTTCAAACCATTTCCAATGTGATGGTTCCAGGGATGTAGAAATAGCAATGAATTGATGGTTTGTCAATCAGGCAATTTGACCACAGGGGATTAAGCTGTAAAAAAAAAAAAAAAAAAAAGAAGAAGAAGAAAAGAGACAAGATTAAGGTAAAGAAAGAGCAGATTTGAATGGTCTTTAAATTGGCTATAAATAAAGTCTAGCTCACCCTTTATGATGACCTTGGCCAGAGCTTCACTGGAGCCGATGTGGTTGGTAGCCTCACATTTGTATGTTCCGCCGTCGCTCAGTTTAACGTGGGCCAGCAGCAGATTTCCATCCTTTGTGGCCACTGCTCCCGGGGAAGGCTGGCCCGGCCCTCCCTGCTCCACACAAACTGCATGGGGTGAGAGCCGTGGGCGAGGCACTGCAGGCGCAGGGGATCCCCCGGCTGGAGTCTCACCTGGTCAGGCAGGGAGGTGGCATACGGAGGAGCTGTGTGAAGGAGAAGACACTTTTTCTTAACCCGAGCAAGGACAAAGAACGTGGATCTACAGCATGTGCTATCCTTTCCTCCGTCCACTCACTGTCCACCTCCATCTGCGTGTACGCCTGACTGTAGCCATGGATGTTGGTCGCGTTGCAGATGTATTGTCCCGAGTCTTGGCGCCCCACGCTGGTGAGCGTCAAAACCCCCCCAGCCACTGTGTGTTTCCATGGCAACGGAGCTCGGAGCTTGGACCAGGTGATGACAGGAGGAGGAGAACCTGGGAGGAGGAGGAGGAAGCAGGGGTAAAGTGAGAAATGAGAAATGAGGGGCACAACTGGAACTGGGATATATCTAAGCAAACCAACATCTTACCACTGGCCTGACACTCCATTGTGACTGTGTGTCCCTCCACCACCGTCATCTCTGTGGTGCTCACTGTGGCCACTGGTGCTCCCGGCCCCCCCTGAACAATGACCTCAACCTTGATCTCTGTCACCCCTTCGTTGTTCTCAGCCTGGCAAATATAAACTCCTGAGTCCTCTGGACGTACCGCAGCCCACTGAGGATGAGATTGCAAGTATCGTATTTTATCTGTTCAACTCAAATGAGGAAATGAATTAAAGTAATGCTGATGCACATGTTCTTAATTCACCTGTATGGTGTTGACATTATTTGCTTCCGCGGTCACCAGCTGCAGGGTGGAGCCTTGGCGTATCCACTTCAGCTTGGGGCATGGCCTGCCTGTGGCGCGACACCCAATTGACACAGGGTCACCAATCCTGACATGCAGGGGCCCAGTGGGGTGTCAGCCGCACTTTAGGAGCGTCTGAGACAGAGAGAGGAAGCAGTGATTTGAAAACATTCATCCTTACATTTTTAATACACAACATCAGAATCTTTTAAGTTGATTTGGCAAACTTGTTTGGATACTGTTGATTATATACTAATCTAGATATGGAGCAACATAATTCCTTTGTGGTTACTTTTCAGTCACCTGCCAAATGTTGGTCCAGTATTTCTTCTATTTTAGCTCCTTTTTTGGTCTCAACTAACTAACTGTGTCTACCTACAGTGGGTTTTATTACAGCTGAAAATGATGCAGGGACTTCGAGTGAACCAAAACAAGAAAGTCGTGGCCTGAACAACTATATAAGCTGAAACTCACCGCAAAGCTACGTGAAGCTGAGGGGAACAGCGATTTAATGTTAATCACTGCCAGAGACCACGGGTACATAGTGTGGGTGTAAAGAATATAAACTAAACACAAACCCAGTCCTGCTAAATAATATGCGATGCAGTTACACACACACACACACACACACACACACACACACACACACACACACACACACACACACACACACATACACACTCACTCATACATAGTGCAAGGTAATAATAATCTCTGGAGGCAACAGCCGGTTTATATGGGGCCAGTTGTTAATTGTCAGCTGTTTTTATATTTAGTCTTAGTCCAGCTATCAAAAGTCAGTGTGAGAGTCAGCCTCTTCCTTTTTATTCAGCTTCAGTAGTCAAATGCTGGACAAAATATTTCAGTTATTCTTTTAGGCATTAGAATATTCTATAGATAGCGATAGCAATTTAGTCAAACAGCTTTTTGTTACTGTTGCATTCTGCACAAGCTAAGAACTAGACAGCTAACTATTGAGCAAAAAAAACAAAATCATGCACAAAACAATTTTATGTTTGGGGGCTTTTGATAGTAGACTACCATTGTTGGTAGACTTTGTTAGTGCACACTCTTTTCTCTGCACTATTTTTTCATAAATAACTTTGATGGGGCTTTATTCATGGCTATATTTTAACGACTCCACTTTCATATCATCAGCTAAATGTATGTCAAACCTAAAAATTCGGAAATTTTAAACATCTTATACCACCTATCGTTTACGTATTGATAGTATATATAGTATAATAGTATGCTATATCTGTTCAGGGGCCCCAGAGTAGCACACCCACACGGTTGTGGAGAAACCGAAGTGTGGAGGCGGGCTCACGTTTGATGTTCAGCACGGCTGTGGCGACGCCGCGGCCTGCTGAGTTGGCTGCCACACAACGGTACTGGCCCTGGTTAGCAGCTCTGGAGTTAGCCACAGTCAGCACAGAGGAATCCGGACCGACCTTAGCATTGTCTGGAGGAGAGGAACAGAACTCACCTAAAACTTCACACATGCTGATGTTGTCTGAGCAATACCTGCAGTTACAACATTTTAAATTAGAACTCAAGAATTTCCAATAAGCTAATCAATCTTATAGTATATGTATGGGTACTATAGGGGGAGGTGTGTGTGTATTTGTGTAGACACCATGAGCATGTGTATGTACTGTACATGTGTGTCTGTGAATGGATATGTGTTTGCGTGTGTATATGTATACATATATGTACTCTGGTTAGTTGTACTGATGCATAAGGGCAACAAAATTCATTTTATGGTCTAATTCTAATGTTTTCTGTTTGTCGTCCTAAAGGCTCCTCTACAGGCATCAAGAATTAGCAGTTGCTACAATTACTGTGAAGCATTGCATTGGATTACTACTGTGCAATTCTCTATTTATTATATCTGACCCTATGAAATAAACGACGACATTTGATTACTGCCCCTGACCTGGTAATGCTTGGTTATTGAGTCTCCTCCACTCCAGCTGGACTGGCTGTGCCCCGCTCCCCACTTGGCACCTGAAGCTGACAGACTCCCCCTGGCGGATTGTGGCAACCCGGGGCTCCACTGTGACGACAGGAGCCTGGCCAGCCACTGCACAGAGAGAGGAGAATGGGTGATCACACACACACACACACACACACACACACACACACACACACACACACACATGCAACTTTGTGAACCTTTAGACAGGTCTGGGATAAAACAGCGTAAACAAACAGCAGCCTAAAGCAAACAGCCTGAGCAAATACACTGATTGGACAAACATTTTCTTATTGCAAAGTAAAAAAGGGAAAGTACAAAAAAAGTGCATAGATATCTTAAGAAAGTTTCAAGTCTCAATGCAGATAGTTTTTTCTTATATATTGGAGATCTGAGTATTCTACCTTTCTTGTAGAGCCATAAAAAAAAGAAAATGTACAATGTCACAAAAAGACAGACAGACAAAGAAAGGAGCAAATGATTCCAATAAAAACTACTGACTTCGACATTTGAAGATTATCCAGATCAATATCATATATTGGTTTTATTGCTTTGTGACCCTTTAAAGTACAAAAATCTCTAGAGGCATCACGCAGACCAACAGAGAAGCTGTGATAATGAAACACAAACCGGCTAAATCCACAATATTGAGACAGATGTTTGACTGCTGTCTTTAAATCAAATTAGATTCATACCTGTACATAACAGTGAGCAGAGGATCAGAGCCCCAGGTGATAAATCCATGATGAACAGAGAACAACCTCACTTTCTCCCCACAGTGAAACCTCTTTCTCTCTCTCCCTCTCCCTCTCTCTCTCTCTCTCTGTCTCTTTTTCATACAATCACTTTCGACCTTTAACCCCTGGCTTACCATTTACCCCTTCTCCTATTCAAACACTGTCTGTAAGTTTCTGTCACTTATGAACCATTTCATTCAAAGGTTGTTGTTTTTGTTACTTTTATAAAATAGTTAATATTTGTTGCTCACAAAAATGATCTTGTTTTCCTGAATGATATCAAGTGAGTAAATTCTTACAAATAGTTCACTTCACTTACATTACATGTGCATACTTTGTAGGATATGTTCTGTTGAAAAGTACCCAAGTTGGACTTAATGACTTCAATTATTTGAAATTTGATTGCGGCACACATGGATTTAATTTAGTAATTCTGCTTTCCATGAAAATGAGTGTGTGTGTGTGTGTTGACCTATGAGCGAGGTCCTACAGCGGCTGATCAATCAGACTCTCAAAGCTTCCGCCGGATCAGAGGCATAAAAATAAAGAGAAATAGATCAGCAATATCAAAAGGTACCACTAAACTTCCAGATCAACATAATTGTGAATGTCACAAAAAAACTAATGTTTTTTCAGTTACCGGCGTACTGATAACTATATATCCTATATTATAGCCTGTATCATGAGATAAATAGACACACAAATTAACAAGTATCTTTCATGCACACTCACACACTCACACAGAGCTGTTAATTGACACCAGCTCTTAAGGGGGTCACTAAACAGCCTTTGAAAAATGAAGGCTCGTTTGAGGGTTTTTTAATTTGCACAGTTATGCAAATTGTCTGGCAATTAGAAGGTGGTTCCAGAGATCGTCTCACATTCATAATCCCATAACGAGTGCAATGACCACCCCCACATTTGGCTCACCTCAAGAGCACACACACACACACACACACACACACACACACACACACACACACACATGCCAGTACAGTCAATATTATGTTGTGTTATAAGAATATTTTAATTTTAGTTCTTTTATTTTGAAATCAACTTTGATCGTTATTCACTTGACACAGCTCCCCTTCACTAGGTTGCTAGTCGCCATGGAAACAGTGGGGTGGTCAATAATAAAACTGTTTTAATTGTATATATATATATTTATTTGGTTTCATCAGTTTCATCTTTATATAACAGGTCATCATGTCATTATTGCCTTTGATTATAGGTTTTGTTTTGAAATACACCATTACGATACAATGGATATATGTTTTTCACCATCGCCTACAAGTTTTTTCAAAATTGGGTCTTAGTGAGGGTAGATTTCATTCTGACGCAGATCAATTTCGTTTTTTTCATCTAATCATTAATCCAAAGATTTTACTTCAGATATGACTTGACATAATTTGTTTGGTGGTTGCTGATTGTATTTCCATTATTGTGTGGTTAATAATCCGTATTTCGAATTTCATTGAATTTGTTCATGTTTAATATGTTAAGTGGAACATGAGCAAGACCCCAGCTGCCCTTCAGGACGAAGACCACACTGGCGTCTTGTGCACCTTTCCACTTCCTTACCTCAGCACACCCAAGTTGAGGGGAAAGCCTGCTATGTGGTGACATGTTTATTTCAATGTAAAGTGAGTCGAACTATATACTTTTTGTCTTTGTGTGCACATTATATGAACTGCATGCGTCTGATCCTCACAGCAAGACACCACCTGGAGGAAAACGACAGATTAAAGGGATAGTCCCCCCCCCCCCCCCCCCCGCTCATGCTTAATAGTTTGGATAGTAGAAGACACATATCGAGATTTTATGCCCTCTTTACAGAGTATTCAACAGAATCAACATCAGTTAGAACAAATGCTTGGAGAACAGACACTCAATTAATACAAGGTTAAATGAGTTGTTTGTTGAGAGTCTACATAACCCCTGTTAAAATGAATTATATCTCCCCTAACATTCCTGATTTTTGTGTTAAATGCCTAAATGAGAGAGGAACTCGGATTCACTGCTTGTGGGAATGCACTAAGATTCAGATGTTTTGGGGAAATGTAGTTAAATGTCTATCATGGCTGGTTAAAAATAATATTCCACTGAGGCCAAAAATATGTATACTGGGAATCCAATCTGAGGACTTTAAAAGGAAAACGATGCCAATGGAAATGATTGATCTGGGACTTCTCCATGCAAGGAGAATGATTGCTTCATGTTGGAAAAATGTAGAACCACCATCACTTGAAATGTGGTAAAGGGAGCTGGTGACATGTCTTGGGCTGGAGAGGTTGACATATATGGTTAAAGGTTAACAGGAAGAATTTGTTAGCATTAGTATTTGGGACTCATTTATGTCTCTTCTGGCAAACGAATGACTGAAAAGGTAATGTTATAAATAATGAGTAATTTTTATTTTTTTGTGAACTATCCCTTTAATCCCTGTGTATAGAGAGAGATTTTTTTGTTCATATTGGAACACCTCTTCGAAGTAACGAGACTGTTGTGTGTTTCTTGGTTGCCCTTTCCAGACAAATATTTACAGCACATTTTATACACACAAAAAGAGAAAGCATCATCCACACACACTAAAAGATTTAAAACCCAGTGTAGTTGCATTTGTGCACCCATTGCAAGTGTCAGATACCTCTGATAATGTGACAGCTGGCTGTTCTGCTGATGTATCATATGGTGATGTTGAAATTGAGTCAGTGACAGAAAGTGATGATGGTGTTGTTGAAAATTTGCCTGAGCTAATTGAGCAAAAAATAGCAGTAATATTATTAAGATTGGAAAATATAGTTCATATTCCAGCAAAAGGCGTAGATGAGTTATTAGAAGAGCTGCATTTTTTGTAAAGGTCAGTTAGTGTGCCTGTCACAAAGCGTACAGTTACAGAAATTTTCGAAAGCCATAACCTCCATATTGGTCAGGCTGTTATTGAAGAACTTGCCAATTCTTTGTGTGTTTCTAACCCTGTAGCTAAACTTTTGGGAAAGTGTGGCCCTCTTGCCACTTCTTATAAAAGAAAAAAATACTACAAGATACAATTTAGGGTTTTAGAGCCTATTGAATATTTATTTGTAGACCAAAGGTGATCATTTCAGTACATCCCTTTATTATAGTGATTGCAGGAAATACTGAGCCACAATAAATTACTGGATAAAGTAATTGAACAACAAATAGCTCAAGAAAATAGAGAGGATTTTCATGGAGATCATCGGGTTTACAGGTCTTTTCGAGATTGTGAACATTATATAAAAAAAATCTTTGTATCTGTTAATGAGTTGAGAATTTCCATCAAACTTTATATCAACGATTTTGAGGTTTGTAATCCTCTTGGGACCTCACGCACAAAGCATAAGCTTTGTGGAGTATATTGGGTCTTGGACAATTAGCCTCCTGGCTCTCATTCTGCTCTCTCATCAATTTATTTGGCTGTTCTTTGACAGGATTTGAGGACATTTGAATATGAAGAGGTGTTGGCTCCACTTTTGAAAGATCTGGCATTTTGGAGCAACATGGTGTGTTCATCAGTCAGTTGAACGAGCTTATCAAAGGGTCTGTGAATAGCGTAATAACTGACAACCTAGGAGCCCATGGGCTGGCAGGTTTTGTAGAAAGTTTTTTACGCTGAATATATCTGTAGATTTTGCACAGCCAAGAAAGCAGAAATCCACTCATTGACTGCAGGATATTTTGAGCGTAGAACACAGCAACTTCATGAAGACTGCTCTCGAAACAGAAAGTTTGTGCTTTGGATTTAAACAGGATTGAATTTTTAGTAAGAATCTCACCCATTTTCATGTCACAGCAGGCTACCCTCCAGATGTAGCACATGATCTATTGGAGGGCATAGTACCTGTGGAGCTTGCTCATTGTTTTTGTCTTTTGATCTTAAAAAAATATTTCAAGTTAGAAAAACTTAACAATTTGATCAAAAATGTCAAGTACAAATGGGGGGATAAAACCAGTCGACCTCACGCAGTACCACAGACTTTCTCAGCAAAAAAAACATTGGTGGAAATGCACACGGAAATTCGTCTCTGATTCGATTGTTGCCTCTAATTATTGGTTCACTTGTCCCAGAGGATGAACCACGTGGCATGTTGTTTTGGATCTCAAGGACATACTGGAGCTTGCTGTAGACCCTGTCCACTCTGATGAGTCGATTTCATATCTTGAGTGCAAAATCAGTAAACATCGCCAGAGATACCAAGAGCTTTCTCCTAACAATCGTCTTCTCCCTAAACATCATTATTGGGAGCACTACCCTGTTTTGATTTGCCTCTTTGGACCTCTTGTCCATAAATGGACGATGAGATTTGAGGCGAAACATAGTACCTTCAAACAGATTGCTCGCCATACCAACTGTTTTAGAATCATACCTCTCACACATGCCAGAAAACATCAGCTCACGATTGCCTCTGACTTGTACTCTCTTGACCATAGGACACCTTTGGTGGTAACCAGAGTGTCATCAGTCCCAATTTATGTTTTGCAAAGTGACATTGCACTTGCTATAAAGCAAAGACTTCCAGATGAGGTTGATGTCCATATTACAAAAAGTGTGTCATACAATGTCATGAACTACAACAAAGGAATGATTGTTGTTCATGGGCAATTATTTGGTCTACCCGAGTTTGCTGAAATTCAGCAGATTTGTGTTTTGCAAGGCAAGATACATTTTATTGTGAAAAAGTTCTCCGCTTGGTATAGAGAGCACTTTAGAGCTTTTGAACTTGACATGTCACATGGGAGGGAGGTGTCCCTGATTGAGCATGGGGAACTACTTGATGACTACCATTAGCTGCCTATTCAGTGGGAGGCCTGTGTCTGGTTACTCTGAAGATATACATTCACTTACAGGGTAAACAGGAGTAATGTTTGTAATATGTGTTATGTAATAAAATGTTTGTCATATTTTACTTCACAGAACATAGACACTGAGGCCAACACTTCCATGGGGCAAACTGTGATGGGAGTGTACGTCATACATAAGGTGGGTGCAGAGCCTAAAGATGAGCCAGAGGACATTGGTGTCCTGATTGAGGGTGAGGAGGTCCTCAGTGGTTTGGGTAACATTGTGATTGCCTGTGCTCTGCTCTTTGGACTGATATACTGTCTGAACCTGAGCTACCCACCAGAGCTCAAATGCACTTTTGAAGTCCTGCAGAAGATTCTCCTAAACCTGGATGGGCAGAGGCTGTCGTCCAAGGCACGGTTCCTGAAGAACAAGCTTCTGCAGTGAATGAGCTTGAAGAAGACTGAAAGAAGCTGTTACGTCCAGTCCTGACTACTAAGGTTAAGTTGGTATATTTATCGTTTATTCTTCTGTTCTGTGTTGTTATTGTTTACTCACCTCTCCTCTCGTTTCAGACTCCTCACTCCCTCCCTTGTGTGTGCTCCACCTGGTTGATTATCTGCTCCTCACCGATTGTTTGCACCTGCTCCTCATCACCTGGTGTATTTAGTCTGTGTGTTCCTGTGTCGCTTTGGAAGTTCGTCTTTGTTCCCCCATGTCTCAAGGGTTCCAGCGAATACCATGATTTGTAAGCTTCCAGTGATTCTTGTCTACCCGTGTACCGAACCTGGACTGGATCTTCACCGAACCCTGCTACTGCCTGACACTCATCGGAATTGTATGCTTGTTATTGGACTGCCTTACCTGTGTGCCGAACCTGGACTGGATCTCCTTCGACTTCTGCTACTGTCCGACCCTTATTGGAATTGTGTTGTTACTGGACTGCCACTCCGTGTACCATAATCTTCCAGTAAAAGTGATTCCATATCATCTCTGTCTCCGAGTCGAGCATTTGAATCCAACACATACCAGTACATTACAGAAGCCTGGTATTTTTCTATATATATAAATATGATTTCTTTCTTTGATTTTTGTTTTGAAATTTCAAAATTTGAAGTCAATTTTTTTTAAAGAGACTATTTAATTTAGTTTGTGCAATGGACTGAGACTGTTGTTGAAGATTGTTGTCTCGGGTTGAAAAGTCTCCTAACTTTGTGTGTGGGTGGAGCAGACACAGAGCATTATTTTTTAACTACACTGATTTTACTACATGGACAATTGTGGCTTTTCTGAGCAGTTTTACTCGCTGACGAACACACAATCAATGCCTTCTCTTAAATGTTCAATAGAATAAATACAACAGTAATGTTAACGGGCTCCTTTAAAATTTAGTATTTGTATTTACAAAGATTTTTTTGTAAAGATTATTTGTTTTAACAACTAATTTATTTCAAAAAATGTTGGCAGTGCACAACATGTGTTGTAATAATTCAGTGTTTAAAATGGTTATAAAATACAAATTGTTGTTGTCATGCACACAAATTTATTATGGGCAGATAATATTTGGTGCTTTTTAATGTCTATTTTATTTTATTTTAATAAATGGGTTCAAAAAGTTGAATTGTTGCACTTAAAGTTTTAAAACTTGAGAACAGGATCATGGCAGTTTGAAAAGCCAAATATTTAATAAAATGTCAAATGGTTTTGCATGATGTCCTTTTTTATGTATGTTAGTGAATATGTGGTAATTTAATTAAAATGAATGCTTACACTAGCAATGATAACAACACTAATTAAAACAAAAAGATTGACATTAGTATAGCAGACAACCTACAAGTGTTCATTCAACAAAACTGAATTGTGTTGAAGTAAAGTGTTTGACCAATGTAAACTACTCCACCCACACATCTGTGGTTTTCAAGTAACACAATCAAGATATACTGATATAACTTGAATTGTTTAGATGGAATATAAGTGGCAAGATAAAATTACGTTCAACAAATTAATAATTTTTTTGAGCTTGTGTAAATCATGATGGTTGACAAAGATTAAAATAAAAGAATCATGAGAATCACTACAAAGGTATGGAGTTTATACAATGTGACAGATTTGATTAGACATAAAAGGAGTCTCATGATCTGTCTTTAAAATGTCTATGATGTATCCATTACTTGTAGCACTTATAGAGTTTCAAGATTACAAGTACTGAGCTTGATGGTGTGTTAACTCTTATGCTACTTACCTGGCTGATAGGAACTGGATCAGGATTTGTGAGAGAATACTTGGCTCCATCTAACTTCCTTCTTTTCTATTCTCCTGACAAGTGAGAAACATCAACAAAATAACTACTCTGTCACCATGTCTCAGAACAGTGAGTTTCATATCAGTGAAGGAGACCTGATCCCCTCCCCCACTACATATTACCTTGCACAGAAGTACCTTGGAAATGGCTCCTATGGTATGGTCATTCAATGCAGGAATGTGACCACCGGTGAAACGGTGGCTTTAAAAATCATCCAAAGCCTTGAAAACATTGACTGTGCACAAGAAGAGGAGGTCATCCTTCAAAACATGAAGAAGCTCCATTCAGACAGGTTCAACATCGTCAACTTGCACGAGTCATTCTTCTACAAGGAACATTACTGTCTTGTGTTTGAGCTCCTGGATATGGATCTGCAGAAATTCAGACAGATCAGCCCGGGTCAACACCTTCAGCTGAAGCAGATCCGCCCCATTCTGCAGCAGGTTTGTTTTTTAAACTCAAGCTCTTACACTTACTGCTTTGCTTACTGCGTGAAGGGTAAACTTGGTCTCTAAAAAGTCACTGTTACAGTCGTTGTTGATAAAATGAACTCTGAAGCTCATGATTATTATTATTATGCTTTTCATGATTTCAGCTAGCTACAGCCTTGGACTTTATGAACAGCGCAGGGATCATTCATGCAGATTTGAAGCCAGATAACATCATGCTGGTGGATCATGTCAGGCAGCCACTCAAAGTTAAGGTCATTGACTTTGGCATATCCTGCGATGATCCTGAGGAAATGATCGGTGAAACCCTCCAGACCTTGTGGTACAGGTAAGTAACTGACAGCACATCTGTATACCTGGGACAGCTGTGTTTACTGTAAATAATTGGACAAGTCCTCACTGCTGGCATGTCAGGTTTATATCTCAGAAACTGACTAACAAGGAGTTTAGCAAATTTTAAACCTCAGTAATATGTTTGTGTTTCTTATCCTAAGGTCTCCTGAGATTCTGTGTGAAGATCGTTTCAGCGGGAACATCGACGTATGGTCTCTCGGCTGCATTGCTGCTGAGCTCTCAATGGGCACACCGCTGTTCCCTGCCAAGGATGAGAAGGATTTGGTCAGTATCTGCACTTAAAACACAACAAACACATACAGTTCTGCCGTGATGTTTGTGTAATTTCAAATCCATTCACTGATTTTTACTATTCTACTAATGAGACAAACCAGAGGCCCTTCATCCATTTGTCTCAGTAATAGAAGTGAACCTGATGTACATGATCAACAATGTAAACTTGAAGTTAAATAACTCTGACAATCTTGTGTTTCTTCAACAGATGGGGCAAATTGCATTTGCAATTAAAGATCCACAGCATGAAGGACACCTCCTCCCACATGCGTTCTGGCCAAGATATTGGATGGAAGGCAGATTTATGGTATCAAACTAGTTTACAACCCTTTAGCTGGCTCCACTAGCTCACTAATTAAGGTGTCTTTCCTTCAGTCTGTGTTTCTTTCCCCTGTGCCATCCACTGCCTTTTGAGCAATCTATCTCAATCAAACAATTCATTTTAGTCAATAGGTTAAACTCTAGTTTGAGATCACTAGCCTGGATGAATTTATACCAGCACAACGTCTTCATAATCCAAACACGAGGACATCTAACATGTTGGTTTTCCTCATCTTGTTGAAGGGGAATCATCCTGTCTGGACAGAAGACGACCAAGCGGAATATTGTGACCTGCAGGGCTTTATGGACCTAATGAAACAGATGCTGATGATGAGTCAGTATGATAGAATTACCCCCAACAGAATTCTCCAGCATCCGTTCATCACGATGAGCCACCTTCAAGGTTCATTCAAAAACAGCCTCTAGTAAGTCTATGCTTAGATGGTCTGTGTAAGTCTGTGCTGTTGGACATGGCTGCAAAATATAGGAGATATAAGGTGATTAAGGTGTTTGGCTCAGCAGTTTCATTTGTCTTCCAGTCTGAAGTCATGTGAGGATCTGATGGACATCTGCCAGGATCAGAGCTCTGAGGATGAAGGACCTGGAGAGCAGGTGATCCTGCAAATGTCCCTGAACAGGGAATCCTCCAGCAGCACTGCCAGACCAGCCAAGGAGGCCAGCAAAGTGAATGTGAAGTCTGGCAACAGGTGAGTGTTTGAAATATCTTTCTGTTGGATCATTTTATATTGTAGAAGAATAGTTCAACATTTTGGTAAATATTCTGTATTTTTGCTCAGAGTTCAATGGGAAGAATGATACAACTCTCATTAACTATGGATCTGGAGCCAAGTGCATTTTAGAATGTGAATTTTTAGAAATGTCCAATAACTGACTTAAGATCAAGAGTTAAAATTATTTTCTTATCCACATCTCAGACCAGAAGTCTCCAAGGTCAGAAGGTGTGAACAACTGGCAGCCGCTCGAAAAGGCACGAGTGGGAAAACAGGCCCAAACCAGTCCAAGAGGATGAGAGAGAGGCATGATCCCTCATCCATTTTCAACCCCTCAAGAAAGAAGAGACACATGGGCCCTGCTGGAATGAGAGACTCCAAAGCCAAAGTCAGAAGGAGTGAACGACTGGCAGCCATTCGAAAAGTCGCAAGTGGGCAAACAGGCCCAATCCGGCTCAAGAGGATGAGAGAGGAAGATGATAGTGTTGGTCAAAACCGGTTCGTGGCGAGAAGGAGGATCGAACTTGCCCTTTAAAAATCGACTAAAGACTAGAATGAGGAGACCGAACTGGACTTTCAAGATCTTAATTTGTGTTTTGTTTGCTCTTTTTTAATTGATTTGTTCTTTTTGAAATGTTCCCTTGTTGTGACGACCCTCTCATGCTACCTGCCTGTGTGTCTTGCTCTGTGCTGGTGAGTGGAGCTTCAGCCACTTACAGTTGCAATCAGAAATATTCAACCCCCTCACCGCAATAGACATTATAGTGATGTGGATGACAGATAATGACAATAAATGACAAAAAAAACTCATCAAACAACAAAAGATGTTTATTGATGCGTATTTTAGTTATTTTGACAACAGAAGTTGGGTTAACTTTGAAGTTCAAATAAAAAATGTAACTCTTTCAACACATGTGCTTGTTCAGTATCATTCAACCCCCCAGCTTCAGTACTTTGTGGCGTATCCTCTAGCTTTTATAACTTCAAAAAAATGTTTTCGGTGAGTGCGGACAACCTTCCTACACCTCTCGATTGGAATCTTTGCCCATTTTTCAAGTGCAAAAGCCTCTAGATCAGTGATGTTTGATGGCTTCCATGCTGCAACTGCCTTCTTTAAATCCCACCAAAGATTTTCAATCAAATTTCAATCTGGTGACTGTGAATGCCACTCCAGGACGTTCCAGGATCTTTTTCTCAACCAAGCTTTGGTGGACTTGGAGGTTTTGCTTTGGATCATTATCTTGCTGGAAAGTCCAATGATCACCAAGGTTTAATTTGTCAACAGAAGGCATCACATTCCTCTTTCAAATGGCCTGGTATTTCTGTGAATCCATGATGCCAGGTACAAGATCAAGATTGCCAGTTCCTGCCGCAGAAAAACAGCCAAACATCATCAATGACCCACCATCAGGCTTGACCTTGGGGATGGTATTCTAATGGTCATAAGCCTGGCCCTTCGCATGCCGGACATACCGCTGGTCTATATGTCCAAATCGTTCCAGATTGGTTTCAAAGCCCATAGAACCGTCACCCAAAACTCAGTCGTCTTATCCAAATTCCTCCTGGCATATTCTAGTCGACTTTTGATGTTCATGTGGTCAAGAGCTGAGTGCGTCTTGGAGTCCGGCCATGAAGTCCTTGTTTATTCAGTGCACGGTTATAGTTGCCACTGAAGCACTTGTACCAGCCGTCATCAGGTCGTCCTTTAGGTGTCTTGCAGTCACACGAGGGTTTCTCTTAGTTGTTCTGACTAAGTTGCTGAGGGCCATTGATGAAATATTGGGCTTTCTTCCACGGCCAGGCAGGTTTGAAGCTGCTCTATACGTTTTAAATGTCCTTATAATGCCCCCAATGATGTGTATTGGAATATCCATTTTTGGGAAAGTTTCTTTTAATCAAGGCCCTTCAGGTTTAATGAAATGATCTTCTCTCTCAGCTTTTGTGGAAGCTCCTTTGTCTTTCCCATGGTTGCAACTCACCTTGAATACCTTCAAGGGTGGGGTTTATATATGCATCACAGCTGACGCAAATGAAGGATCCTTATAGAGTTGCCAAAGGCTTAATTATGTTTCAACTCCACTTTAGGCCATTAAAACTGTCAGACAGCTTTAAAAACAACAATATTATACAAGGGTTGAATAATTGTGACATGGCTATCCTAACAAAATATACTGTTACACACAAATACTACATCATGCATTTTCTGTGTTGATTTTTTGCATCACTCAACTCATAAAGAAGTCATCCGAAGCAGAATCTTGCTCTTTGAAGAAACTGTAATTGATAAATCCTTAAAATCTTTGAAGGGTTGAATATTTCTGATTGCAACTGTAGGTCCATAAATATTTGGACATTGACACAATTTTCGTCGTTTTGGCTCTAAACACCACTTGTGTGCTTTAAGTGAAGACTTGCAGTGTTAATTTTAGGGTATGTACATCCAAATCAGGTGAACAGTGTCGGAATTACAACACATTTTATATCTGGCACCCCCCTTTTTAAGGGACCAAAAGTAATTGGGCAATTGGCTGCCCAGCTGTTCCATGGCCAGGTGTGTGTTATACCAAATATTTCATATTTTACTGAAATATATATTACTTCACAGAACATAGACAATGAGGCCAACACTTCCATGGGGCAAACTGTGATGGGAGTGTACGTCATACAGAAGGTGGGTGCGGAGTCTGAAGATGAGCCAGAGGACATTGGTGTCCTGATTGAGGGTGAGGAGGTCCTCAGTGGTTTGCAGTGGTGTACAAAGTACTTGAAAGCCATACTTGAGTAAAAGTACATATATCTTACCTGAAAGTGACTTCGGTAAAAGTAAAAGTCACCAGTCAGAAAATGACTTGAGTAAAAGTCTTAAAGTAGCTCATATTAAATGTACTTCAGTATCTAAAGTATCTGGTGTTGAAATGTACTTAAGTATCAAAAGTAAAAGTACAAGTATCAAATTAAAAATGTTAAGTAGGCCTACACAGAAACAAAACAACCGAAATTGTTCTATTCAGACTTTATTTCAACTGATTTCAATTATTATTTATAAAATAATATAGAACTCATACATGAACAAGTGAAATTGGAAGTGATGAAGCTTAAAATAAATATTAAATAACATTTTCTCACTTTCTAACAAAGAACTTTAACCACTTTAAACAAAAAATGTCGGGTTGTATTGTTACCGTGCCATGACAACCATGCCATATAACAGGTCTTAAAGCGACCCTTGTAGAACATGAACTGACAATGCATAAAATTACAAAACCCAACTTTTTTTTTTTCCTTTTTGTTTATATTTTCACCATGCAACTACACAACCCAAACCTATACCAAAGTTTACACTTTTGAAATAAAGAGACCTAAAAACTCAATGCAGTGGTTAAACTTTGGTAGAGGTTTGGGTTGTGTAGTTGCATGGTGAAACGCCTATAATGACTTTAATTTGTCATAGTGCTTTATTAAAAGTCAACAAACTTGTGGTTCATCTTTAGCAGAAGTTGATTCTCAAAATTGCGTGAATCCAGCCGAGCTCTTCGAGGGCTGACTAAATAGTCGTTCACAGGCTGCAGAGGCAGGCAGAGGTGTGTTCAGCTTAACAGACAACTTGCAGACAGCAGGGAACGTCTTCAATACATCCATCTGATCTGCTGTAAGGGCCAGGTATCCATCTAGTTGCTTGGAGCTGTCTTGAGTAACGTGAGAGCTCTTCAGCGAAGAGAAGAAGTCTCCCTCATCAGATGAGCTGGATCTGGTGGCTTCTCCTGACAAGGAAGGATCCGCGATCTGCTCCTTGATGTAGTCCATTCCTGAAATACATGGAGGGTCAAAATAGAATTAGTACAGCTGAAATACCATTAACCCTGATTTCATGTACATTCACATATTACTTTCGTTTACAAATTTCAACATTGATCATCTTCATTTGTCTTACCCATTCTGATTGTAGCAATATCTTTTGTCCATGCAGTTCTAAATTTAGGGAGGAGAATAGCAGCGGCAACCATTTCAGGGTCTGTTGACACAGCAGAAATGTTGACACTAAACTAGTAGGGTAGGGTAAACAGTTATTACCAATGATATCGGCCGATGAATATATTACATTGTATATAAATAGAATTGCATCTTTCCTAAGTTAGTGAGGTAGGATATGCAACTATATGTTGCAGCCAGAGAATATAAATGGGAGAATAAATTACCAACTGCACTCAGACAATGGACATACAGAATATACATAGATTCAGCAGAAAGAATATACTCTACAAATAGCTGTAAATGTGGTGAACTATAACAATTATGAGTTACATGCAATCCAAACAACAATTTGTGTATGCACGCCTACACTTGGACCATACCTGGATGCGTGTCTACTTTGTAGACACGCATTTTAAGCATGTTAAGTAAAATGCTCAACTGTATCTGTTCTGTTGGCAAACTATATTTTACCAGCGAGACTTTTGCACTTATTCCTGGCACAATACATAACATGACTCTGGCTGCCATTACTTAATTCACTTACCTGAAAGTGTTTTTTGAGGTTCGACGGAGAGTTTTGAAACGCCATTATTTCCGTCTCCCTCGGTAGACACAAGAGGCACTTCATTCGATAGGATGTATCTTGCATCCCCACGAAGGCAAACATGGTCGCGAGATTAGGCCACGGGTGTGGTGGATTTGGTTCTTCGGCCGTGTCTTCGGCACCAGCGATAGATGAGGTGGATGAGGTAGCCATGGTGGTTTACTCCGGTGTAGTCGGGTTGACGGCTAACGGCTTATCTCCCGTGCCGGCCTCAGGTTATCCTCGCGAGACACCGTCGGTTCTCGCGCAAACACGGACAGTCCGGATAATCCAATCGCGATGAGAGACAATTATAATTATATTCAGATTTTAATTTGTAACGAGTAACGAGGTGTTCAATGAAAATGTAACGGAGTAAAAGTATATATTTTTTCTTTTAAATGTAGTGGAGTAAAAGTAGAAGTCCTGATGAATATAAATACTCAAGGAAAGTATAGATCCTCAAAAAAACTAGTTAAGTACTGTAACGAAGTACTTCTACTCCGTTACTTTACACCACTGGTGGTTTGGGTAACATTGTGATTGCCTGTGCTCTGCTCTTTGGACTGATATACTGTCTGAACCTGAGCTACCCACCAGAGCTCAAATGCACTTTTGAAGTCCTGCAGAAGATTCTCCTAAACCTGGATGGGCAGAGGCTGTCGTCCAAGGCACGGTTCCTGAAGAACAAGCTTCTGCAGTGAATGAGCTTGAAGAAGACTGAAAGAAGCTGTTACGTCCAGTCCTGACTACTAAGGTTAAATTGGTATATTTATCGTTTATTCTTCTGTTCTGTGTTGTTATTGTTTACTCACCTCTCCTCTCGTTTCAGACTCCTCACTCCCTCCCTTGTGTGTGCTCCACCTGGTTGATTATCTGCTCCTCACCGATTGTTTGCACCTGCTCCTCATCACCTGGTGTATTTAGTCTGTGTGTTCCTGTGTCGCTTTGGAAGTTCGTCTTTGTTCCCCCATGTCTCAAGGGTTCCAGCGAATACCATGATTTGTAAGCTTCCAGTGATTCTTGTCTACCCGTGTACCGAACCTGGACTGGATCTTCACCGAACCCTGCTACTGCCTGACACTCATCGGAATTGTATGCTTGTTATTGGACTGCCTTACCTGTGTGCCGAACCTGGACTGGATCTCCTTCGACTTCTGCTACTGTCCGACCCTTATTGGAATTGTGTTGTTACTGGACTGCCACTCCGTGTACCATAATCTTCCAGTAAAAGGGATTCCTTATCATCTCTGTCTACGAGTCGAGCAATTGAATCCAACACATCCCAGTACATTACAGAAGCCTGGTATTTGTATGTACCTTTGTGTGTGGGTGGAGCAGACAGAGATGTTTTTGAACACACATCTACACTGATTTTACTACATGGACAATTGTGGCTTTTCTGAGCAGTTTTACTCGCTGACGAACACACAATCAACGCCTTCTCTTAAATGTTCAATAGAATAAATACACCAGTAATGTTTAGACTCCTTTAAAATTGAGTATTTGTATTCACAAAGATTTTTTGTAAAGATTATTTATTTTACTGTAGTTTTAACACAACCAATTTATTTAAACACGTGTTGTAATAATTCAGTGTTTAAAATGGTGTTAAAATGCAAATTGTTGTTGTCATGCACACAATTGTATTATGGGCAAAAAATATTTGGTGATTTTCAATGTCTATTTTATTGCATTTTATAAATGGGTTAAAAAAGTTGAATTGTTGCACTTAAAGTTTTAAAACTTGAGAACAGGATCATGGCAGTTTGAAAAGACAAACATTTAATAAAATGTCAAATGGTTTTGCATGATGTCCTTTTTTATGTATGTTAGTGAATATGTGGTAATTTAATTAAAATGAATGCTTACAATAGCAATGAAAACAATACTAATTAAAACAACAAGAGTGACATTAGTATAGCAGACAAAACCGACATGTGTTCATTCATTCAACAAAACTGAATTGTGTTGAACTATAGTGTTTGACCAATGTAAACTAAACTTAAATTAATTAGACTAGAGTAAGTAGCTACAAAGATTTTAATTCAATTAAAGCACATTAGTTGAATGAACATATTCAAATGACATTCCACCCACACATCTATGTGGTTTTCAAGTAACACAATCAAGATATACTGATATAACTTGAATTGTTTAGATGGAATATAAGTGGCAATATAAAATGGCGTTCATCCAATGATTTTTTTTTTTGAGTTTGGGTAAATCATGATGGTTGACAAAGATTCAAATTAAAGAATCATGATGAAAAGAAAAGAAAGAAAATTCACATAAAATAAAGGAAATCACTACAAAGGCATGGAGTTTATACAATGTGACAGATTTGATTAGACATTAAAGGAGTCTCATGATCTGTCTATGATATAAGCATTACTTTTAGTACTTATAGAGTTTCAAGATTACAAGTAGTGAGCTTGATGGTGTGTTAACTCTTATGCTACTTACCTGGCTGATAGGAACTGGATCAGGATTTGTGAGAGAATACTTGGCTCCATCTAACTTCCTTCTTTTCTATTCTCCTGACAAGTGTGAAACATCAACAAAATAACTACTCTGTCACCATGTCTCAGAACAGTGAGTTTAATATCAGTGAAGGAGACCTGATCCCCTCCCCCACTACATATTACCTTGCACAGAAGTACCTTGGAAATGGCTCCTATGGTATGGTCATTCAATGCAGGAATGTGACCACCGGTGAAACGGTGGCTTTAAAAATCATCCAAAGCCTTGAAAACATTGACTGTGCACAAGAAGAGGAGGTCATCCTTCAAAACATGAAGAAGCTCCATTCAGACAGGTTCAACATCGTCAACTTGCACGAGTCATTCTTCTACAAGGAACATTACTGTCTTGTGTTTGAGCTCCTGGATATGGATCTGCAGAAATTCAGACAGATCAGCCCGGGTCAACACCTTCAGCTGAAGCAGATCCGCCCCATTCTGCAGCAGGTTTGTTTTTTAAACTCAAGCTCTTACACTTACTGCTTTGCTTACTGCGTGAAGGGTAAACTTGGTCTCTAAAAAGTCACTGTTACAGTCGTTGTTGATAAAATGAACTCTGAAGCTCATGATTATTATTATTATGCTTTTCATGATTTCAGCTAGCTACAGCCTTGGACTTTATGAACAGCGCAGGGATCATTCATGCAGATTTGAAGCCAGATAACATCATGCTGGTGGATCATGTCAGGCAGCCACTCAAAGTTAAGGTCATTGACTTTGGCATATCCTGCGATGATCCTGAGGAAATGATCGGTGAAACCCTCCAGACCTTGTGGTACAGGTAAGTAACTGACAGCACATCTGTATACCTGGGACAGCTGTGTTTACTGTAAATAATTGGACAAGTCCTCACTGCTGGCATGTCAGGTTTATATCTCAGAAACTGACTAACAAGGAGTTTAGCAAATTTTAAACCTCAGTAATATGTTTGTGTTTCTTATCCTAAGGTCTCCTGAGATTCTGTGTGAAGATCGTTTCAGCGGGAACATCGACGTATGGTCTCTCGGCTGCATTGCTGCTGAGCTCTCAATGGGCACACCGCTGTTCCCTGCCAAGGATGAGAAGGATTTGGTCAGTATCTGCACTTAAAACACAACAAACACATACAGTTCTGCCGTGATGTTTGTGTAATTTCAAATCCATTCACTGATTTTTACTATTCTACTAATGAGACAAACCAGAGGCCCTTCATCCATTTGTCTCAGTAATAGAAGTGAACCTGATGTACATGATCAACAATGTAAACTTGAAGTTAAATAACTCTGACAATCTTGTGTTTCTTCAACAGATGGGGCAAATTGCATTTGCAATTAAAGATCCACAGCATGAAGGACACCTCCTCCCACATGCGTTCTGGCCAAGATATTGGATGGAAGGCAGATTTATGGTATCAAACTAGTTTACAACCCTTTAGCTGGCTCCACTAGCTCACTAATTAAGGTGTCTTTCCTTCAGTCTGTGTTTCTTTCCCCTGTGCCATCCACTGCCTTTTGAGCAATCTATCTCAATCAAACAATTCATTTTAGTCAATAGGTTAAACTCTAGTTTGAGATCACTAGCCTGGATGAATTTATACCAGCACAACGTCTTCATAATCCAAACACGAGGACATCTAACATGTTGGTTTTCCTCATCTTGTTGAAGGGGAATCATCCTGTCTGGACAGAAGACGACCAAGCGGAATATTGTGACCTGCAGGGCTTTATGGACCTAATGAAACAGATGCTGATGATGAGTCAGTATGATAGAATTACCCCCAACAGAATTCTCCAGCATCCGTTCATCACGATGAGCCACCTTCAAGGTTCATTCAAAAACAGCCTCTAGTAAGTCTATGCTTAGATGGTCTGTGTAAGTCTGTGCTGTTGGACATGGCTGCAAAATATAGGAGATATAAGGTGATTAAGGTGTTTGGCTCAGCAGTTTCATTTGTCTTCCAGTCTGAAGTCATGTGAGGATCTGATGGACATCTGCCAGGATCAGAGCTCTGAGGATGAAGGACCTGGAGAGCAGGTGATCCTGCAAATGTCCCTGAACAGGGAATCCTCCAGCAGCACTGCCAGACCAGCCAAGGAGGCCAGCAAAGTGAATGTGAAGTCTGGCAACAGGTGAGTGTTTGAAATATCTTTCTGTTGGATCATTTTATATTGTAGAAGAATAGTTCAACATTTTGGTAAATATTCTGTATTTTTGCTCAGAGTTCAATGGGAAGAATGATACAACTCTCATTAACTATGGATCTGGAGCCAAGTGCATTTTAGAATGTGAATTTTTAGAAATGTCCAATAACTGACTTAAGATCAAGAGTTAAAATTATTTTCTTATCCACATCTCAGACCAGAAGTCTCCAAGGTCAGAAGGTGTGAACAACTGGCAGCCGCTCGAAAAGGCACGAGTGGGAAAACAGGCCCAAACCAGTCCAAGAGGATGAGAGAGGCATGATCCCTCATCCATTTTCAACCCCTCAAGAAAGAAGAGACACATGGGCCCTGCTGGAATGAGAGACTCCAAAGCCAAAGTCAGAAGGAGTGAACGACTGGCAGCCATTCGAAAAGTCGCAAGTGGGCAAACAGGCCCAATCCGGCTCAAGAGGATGAGAGAGGAAGATGATAGTGTTGGTCAAAACCGGTTCGTGGCGAGAAGGAGGATCGAACTTGCCCTTTAAAAATCGACTAAAGACTAGAATGAGGAGACCGAACTGGACTTTCAAGATCTTAATTTGTGTTTTGTTTGCTCTTTTTTAATTGATTTGTTCTTTTTGAAATGTTCCCTTGTTGTGACGACCCTCTCATGCTACCTGCCTGTGTGTCTTGCTCTGTGCTGGTGAGTGGAGCTTCAGCCACTTACAGTTGCAATCAGAAATATTCAACCCCCTCACCGCAATAGACATTATAGTAATGTGGATGACAGATAATGACAATAAATGACAAAAAAAACTCATCAAACAACAAAAGATGTTTATTGATGCGTATTTTAGTTATTTTGACAACAGAAGTTGGGTTAACTTTGAAGTTCAAATAAAAAATGTAACTCTTTCAACACATGTGCTTGTTCAGTATCATTCAACCCCCCAGCTTCAGTACTTTGTGGCGTATCCTCTAGCTTTTATAACTTCAAAAAAATGTTTTCGGTGAGTGCGGACAACCTTCCTACACCTCTCGATTGGAATCTTTGCCCATTTTTCAAGTGCAAAAGCCTCTAGATCAGTGATGTTTGATGGCTTCCATGCTGCAACTGCCTTCTTTAAATCCCACCAAAGATTTTCAATCAAATTTCAATCTGGTGACTGTGAATGCCACTCCAGGACGTTCCAGGATCTTTTTCTCAACCAAGCTTTGGTGGACTTGGAGGTTTTGCTTTGGATCATTATCTTGCTGGAAAGTCCAATGATCACCAAGGTTTAATTTGTCAACAGAAGGCATCACATTCCTCTTTCAAATGGCCTGGTATTTCTGTGAATCCATGATGCCAGGTACAAGATCAAGATTGCCAGTTCCTGCCGCAGAAAAACAGCCAAACATCATCAATGACCCACCATCAGGCTTGACCTTGGGGATGGTATTCTAATGGTCATAAGCCTGGCCCTTCGCATGCCGGACATACCGCTGGTCTATATGTCCAAATAGTTCCAGATTGGTTTCAAAGCCCATAGAACCGTCACCCAAAACTCAGTCGTCTTATCCAAATTCCTCCTGGCATATTCTAGTCGACTTTTGATGTTCATGTGGTCAAGAGCTGAGTGCGTCTTGGAGTCCGGCCATGAAGTCCTTGTTTATTCAGTGCACGGTTATAGTTGCCACTGAAGCACTTGTACCAGCCGTCATCAGGTCGTCCTTTAGGTGTCTTGCAGTCACACGAGGGTTTCTCTTAGTTGTTCTGACTAAGTTGCTGAGGGCCATTGATGAAATATTGGGCTTTCTTCCACGGCCAGGCAGGTTTGAAGCTGCTCTATACGTTTTAAATGTCCTTATAATGCTCCCAATGATGTGTATTGGAATATCCATTTTTGGGAAAGTTTCTTTTAATCAAGGCCCTTCAGGTTTAATGAAATGATCTTCTCTCTCAGCTTTTGTGGAAGCTCCTTTGTCTTTCCCATGGTTGCAACTCACCTTGAATACCTTCAAGGGTGGGGTTTATATATGCATCACAGCTGACGCAAATGAAGGATCCTTATAGAGTTGCCAAAGGCTTAATTATGTTTCAACTCCACTTTAGGCCATTAAAACTGTCAGACAGCTTTAAAAACAACAATATTATACAAGGGTTGAATAATTGTGACATGGCTATCCTAACAAAATATACTGTTACACACAAATACTACATCATGCATTTTCTGTGTTGATTTTTTGCATCACTCAACTCATAAAGAAGTCATCCGAAGCAGAATCTTGCTCTTTGAAGAAACTGTAATTGATCAATCAATCAATCAATCAAATTTTATTTGTATAGCCCATATTCACAAATTACAATTCATCTCATAGGGCTTTAACAGGGTGTGGCATCCTCTGTCCTTAACCCTCAGCAAGAGTAAGGAAAAACTACTAAAAACCCTTTTAACAGGGTAAAAATATGTAGAAACCTCAGAGAGAGCCACATGTGAGGGATCCCTCTCCCAGGACGGACAGAAGTGCAATAGATGCCACGTGCAGGAAAACATCATCAATAATCAAAGTCTCTAGCAGCATTTGATGAGGGTAGACATCCCGAAGGACAACCCCAACATGACATGCCGAGCAGTCCCGCTGCAAGCACAGTCCATGGTCAGCAACCATCCAGACCACGATCCACCATCCAGACCAGACGCCACTCCAGTCCTCAGTCACCGTCCACCGCCGCCCACCAGGACCCATCACAAGCCACCACCGCGGTCCTGGTCCACCGCCCGTGCCCAATGCCAACGCGACACAGGGTCCGCCACCAGCACCACGATCAGCCCAGAATCCGCCACAATGGATCCACCACCGCGACCCCCGGTGTACGATCCACAAACCGCAATCCATGGTGCGGCCACAGAGGCCCTGGATCTGCGGGTGATAAAGCAAAGGGATTCCGGGGAAGGGGGATAGGGATGGAGAAGAGGAAGGAGAAGCTGGAAAGAGAAGCTCCGTGTGTCATGTGTCATAAAATAGAACAAGTAACGTTCTTGCGCACTAATTAGCTCTAACTATAAGCTTTATCAAAAAGGAAGGTTTTGAGTCTACTCTTAAATGAAAAGATGGTATCTGCCTCCCGAACTGAAAGTGGTAGATTATTCCACAGCCGAGGGGCTTGATGGCTAAAAGCTCTGGCTCCTACTCTTTTTTTAGAGAATTTAGGGACGACAAGTAGGCTTGAATTCTGGGAGCGGAGTGCTCTAGCAGGTTTATAAGGTACTAACAGCTCTTTAAGGTAAAAAGGCGCCATATTATTAAGGGCCTTGAAGGTGAGGAGGAGAATTTTAAATTCTATTCTAGATTTAACTGGAAGCCAGTGTAGCGACGCTAATACTGGAGAAATGTGCTCTCTTCTCTTTGTTCTCGTCAGGACACGTGCTGCGGCATTTTGGACAAGCTGTAGAGTCTTTAACGACTTACTGCTGGAGCCTGATAATAATGAATTACAATAGTCCAGTCTCGATGTAACAAAGGCGTGGACTAGTTTTTCTGCATCTTTTTGGGAAAGGACATGTCTAATTTTGGAAATATTACGTAAGTGGAAAAAAGCGGTCCTAGAAATTTGTTTTAAGTGAGAATTAAAGGATAAATCAGGATCAAAGATCACTCCCAAGTTCCTGACGGTTTCATTGGAAGCAAGGGCAATGTCGTCTAGCGCAGCTATATCATTAGATAATGCATCTCTAAGGTGTTTGGGGCCAAGTATTATAACCTCTGTTTTGTCTGAGTTTAATAAGAGAAAATTGCGGGTCATCCAGGTTTTTATGTCCTTGAGACATGTTCGAAGTTTAGTTAATTGATTACTTTGTTCAGGTTTTATTGACAAATATAACTGGGTGTCATCCGCATAGCAGTGGAAATTTACCGAGTGTGTCCTGATAATGTTTCCTAGTGGAAGCATATATAATGAGAATAAAATTGGGCCGAGCACAGAGCCCTGTGGAACACCATGGTTAACTTTGGTGCGCACAGATGACTCATCATTAATTTGCACAAATTGGGAGCGATCAGAAAAATACGATTTAAACCAGTTAAGGGCGGTTCCATTAATGTTAATTAACTGTTT